>NC_056726.1:198875481-198912981 GCF_019279795.1 Protopterus annectens | reverse complement strand
TATATATATATATATATATATATACATATATACATACAGGCATACATATATATATATGTGTGTGTGTGTGTGTGTGTGTGTGTGTGTGTGTGTGTAGATATACACAGATATATAGCTATGATATGATACAGCACTTAAGAATGACATATGTTCACAGGCCATGCCAATGGAGGTGAGGGGCCCAATCAACAAACGTGTAACACGTAGCATGAACCCCCCCTCCAGCCAGACAGGGGAAACATACAAACAAACAATGTATACAATCCAGTGCTCCCCAGACCACAGGCAGGATACAACCAGGAGGAGGACACAGTGGACCCGAGAAGTCTAATCTAGGAACAGAGACAGGAGCGTCCCTTGCGGGACACCCCAAAAATTGTCTTGTTATAGGAGGATGCCCGTGCGATGGCCTATCAAGGTGGGGTGTGTACCTACCCAGACTACAAGTTTGGGAAAGCCTGATGACCCATGGATCGAGACAATGTATGAGATGGGTCCTGTGAAGTGGAGAGTGGGCAGTGTGTAGTGGTGTGTTTAGACCCGACCTGCACCCAGAGTAAGGATGAGTGCTGTAGAAGATGTGCGGGTGGGGGAACTATGGGTATGTAATTATGGGTCTAGGTGTGCAGGTGTTTGCTGGAGTGGTTCTTTTTAGACCGCCCCAGGGATGTAAGCAATAGTGTTCATTGGGCAGAGCTACTGCCCAACGAGCAGCCACTCCCACTACTAGTCCCACTGCAGCACAGTCTATTTTACATGGCAAAGTACGGTATAACCAGATGTATTGTTGCAAATCCCACTAAATAACACCAAAGAACACATGGTCGCAACAACCCACTGTAGGCATGTAAGCCAAACTACTTGACATTACAAGGTATTATTGCTTTCCCCACCCCCACCCAGGGGTGTGAGTGCCCAAACCTACCTCCAAATGCAGTGTAGATACAAAGCTGTTGCTGGAGAAGAAATGGCCACCTGTGGACCTTCCTGTCAACCTACCTGCACATCTCTGGACATTCTCCCTACTATCTTCCCCTCTGTGTGCCCCATTAACACCACTTACCTATTGACGTCTGTTTCATTACTATTACTGTTCACAGTCACAGGTAGGTGTCACCCTCTTCCCCAACTATATTGGCAGAATCTGGAACCCCCTACCCCACCTGTATTATCTCAGCTGTCCCACATGACACATGTAAATAACACATGAAGGAACACCTCAAGCACACTTGGAGCAGCACATGCTCACTACCTGGCGACCCCCCCCTCAACACTCCATACCCTACACCAACTAGTGAAACCAACACCTCCTGTCCTGTCCGCATACAAATCCCAACATCCTGCATACCTACTCTATTGCTCCACCACCAATCATACCAACGGCCTACTATACAGTTACAATGCCCCCCCCCTACCGACCTATCTACTCCTTCACTATTTACTTCTACTCTAACACACAGGTATGGCATAACTGAACCTAACCTGAATACCTGAGTGTAACCTATCCAGAATTGTTAAACTGGAATCACAGTTCACCTTAAACTGACCTATGTCATCAGTCATACCTGACATGTAATGATATACTACTATAAAAAGCAAAATAAAGAAACTATACCACCAAGACAATGAACAGTCCTACTTTTTATTACTTAGTGCCTCAGCTATGCAGCCTTCAAAGAGTAAAATAACATAAAAAGTATCAGATTTATGTACACATAACATTAGCGAGTCACACCCACTGCAATTAATCAATTAAATTAAATTAAATTAAATTACATACTTCCAGTCACATTCCTTATTTACCCCTAAGGGTTCCAAAGTATTAAACTTTAAAATATACAATATTTCCTTTTTATATAACTTAATATCCAAATTCACTAATTCCCCCAAGGATATCTCAACATTTTCTAAGACACAACTAATAATATGATTAGGGTTACAATTATGAAATTCAGAGAAATGACTACCCAGGGGGGCTATCAATTCTAGCATTTTTATGTCTCTTAGATGTTCTTGAAAGCAAACTTTAAACTTCTGCTCGTCTCGCCAACATAAAATTTATTACAACTACATCTAGGAGCATATATAACCCCACATGTGTTACAATTAAAATTACCCCTAACCAAAAAATGTCCATTAGTATATTTAAAGCCACTGATCACATTTTTACATATGGAACATTTATTACATGGTATAGTGCCTTTAAATATATGCATCTAAACACTCATATTCACTGTAGGTCGTTCACATTGATTATGCACACCCATGTCTGTAAGATTTCTAGCCCTCTTATAAGAAGTTTTTAACCTTTGTGGCAACAACTTATTTAGTTTCCTGTCTCTTAGCAACATAGGCCAAAACTGACAAGCTGTAGTAACTATTTTATCACTAATAACATTATAAGTAGTTACAAAGAAAATATCACTCAAATTTTCTTCCTTATTAAGTACACATTCAGCAGAAGTGTTATAAAACTTATCATCAAGCCAAGAATTCATTCTACCCCTCATATTTCCAATCCTCACATTATTTTCGGCATTAGGCCACCTTAAATTCATAGCCCTAGCCTTAGCTTCTTTAACAATGTCCATCTTATAACCTCTATTTAGGAACATATTTTCTGATTCTAAAAGCTCTTGTATAAAGATTTCATCCCTATTACATAATCTATGTATCCTTAAACATTCATTATAAGGTAGAATCTTTATTAGATGGTCTGGATGGCAACTACTACCATATAAAAACTTTTTTTTAATGTAAAGTTGTTATGTAGCCCGGTGTTCAACTGGCTAAGCTTAATATCTAAAAATTAACTTCTACTCCAAGCTGAATGCCATCAAATTGCAGAGCCATATTATTAGTTTGAAAGTCTTCCACATAGAACCATCACATAAAAATAAGGTCATCAATAAACCTTGAATAAAGGAAAACCTGGGTTTAATAAAAATGATGGTGATATATCTAGAACCATCACATAAAAAATAAGGTCATCAATAAACCTTGAATAAAGCAAAACCTGGGTTTAATAAAAATGATGGTGATATATCTAGAACCATCACATAAAAAATAAGGTCATCAATAAACCCTGAATAAAGCAAAACTTGGGTTTAATAAAAATTATTGTGATATATCTTATCAAACTCAAATTTACCCATTACCAGGTTTGCATACATGGGGGCAAAAGCTGCCCCCCATTGCAGTACCCTGCAGTTGATGAAAAACTTCCCCATTAAATGTGAAAAAGTTGTGCTTTAAACAAAAAAAACACTAAATCAATCACAAAATAAGACATAGGAGAATAGCCCAAAAAAATGGTGCAGATCTTGGACACCAACCTGATGCCTAATGTTTGTATACAATCTTTTCACATCCATGCATAACCAATACGTAGAACTGCTCCATTCAAAACCCTTTATTTTGGTTAGAAAATCTTGGCTATCTCTTACATATGAGGGTAATCTCAAAACATATTTTCTCAAATACTCATGTAAAAAAGTGCTGAAAGGTTTCAAAAAATATTTTTCAGCAGACACAATAGGTCTTCCAGTCAATTTTTCAAGGCCTTTATGTGTCTTCGGTAAACAGTAGAAGATAGCCAAATTGCTATCCTCTACACTAAACTTTCTTAACACATCATTGGCAGAAAAATAACCCAAGCATTTTCCCTTTTCCAATAACAACAAACATTCATCAATGGCATTAAGATATCTATCTATACTGCATTTTTCATAAACCTCAACGTCATTTAAATGCATATAAAATATATCTAAATACTGTACATAATTTAATATCACTATTTGATTACCTTTGTCTGATGGCTTTACAACAAAGTTTCTATCTCTACAAAACTTACAAAATCCAGTCCATTGCAGTCTATCTAAATTAAAATGAATATCAGATTTATTGTACATCAATGCATCTACCTGTAACCTGACCTTTGCATGTATTATACCAACATGTGAACTAAGCATGAAGAATTTGGTACATAGCTATGTTAAGTCTGTTACTCTCTATGAATGTGTACAAGTCAGTACTACGTGTAATGTGTAGCTGGGGATTACTGTGGATCTTCACTCCCCAGGCCACCACTGACTATGGGGAAGCATCCAGTCAGATTGTTCCTGACAACAAATGTGAACTAAATACACAAAGTAGCGCAGGAGTATGCTGCAGCAAGTGGGAGTATGCTTGTTTTGCAGTGGTAAGCAATGCCCACACTGGTTAAATAATGTGGAGGCCAACCCAGTGTAAGACGCCATAACCGGAGGTCAGCAGATCTGAGCCGATCTGAGCCTTGCACACACCAGCGCATACCTGCCTACATTTCCTCTATAGTGCCTTAGGCCCTCTGTAGCCAACAGCTCTCGTTGTGCCCATTAACAAAGTAATCTGCACTCCCGGGTTTCAACCCCCCCCCCCCATGCACACTATAGTCTAAGTGAGTTACCACTAAAGCATGGCAGAAACATATTCAGCTGCTGTTATTACAAACATATCATCCAGCACAATTATTCAACAGTATAGAAAATGTATGTAGGTATGTAGATTAATACCAGCAAACATGTTCACATCGCTCAGTCACAGTATTCTGAGCAGTCTATGTGTATCAAAGAACTGTGCATGTCCAAGCACACTGTGAGAACAGTAGTCTTGCATAATACTGAAGAGTAGAATGAATAACGGTGCATGCTGTGGGGGAGTGTGGGCATGCTTCATGCACAGAATGTCACACCTGGGACGTTGATTCCGCAGAACCGGGAGATGAGGCTGGCCTGGTGTGTGAGCAAACCGCTGCATCCCAAAACCTTGGCAGGATGCTACCAGTGGGAGAAACAGTGTAGACAAGCAAAGTCTACCCGTGACTCAACAACAGGTCTGTTCCTGGTGGGATGAACCAAACATTGTGGGTCACATAAGTGTTTCCACCAGTATTGTAGGAGGATAAAGGGAAGGCTCGAATGTACGTGGACTAAATGGATGAAGAGCCTTCTGGTGTTAAAATATGGTAGAAATATGCAAATGAAGCAGAACAGCAATAGTTTAGTAGGTAGAACATCCGACCAATGGGCAGGCATTACTGGTTTGGGTCCTACTGTAGCACAGTCTATTTTATATGGCAAAGCACATTATGAACAATATTTTTGTTGCGAGACCCACGAAATAGCAGAAATATATGAACTGGAGTACCGCAAGATATGCACGTGACATATCAGTGTCAGATGGAATAAGGCACTAGTAGGCAGGTTTAAGCACAAATAAGCAGTAGAAAGCATATATAAGCACTAGTAAGTGTGTTTGTGCGTTTGCATGGGTTTAAGCATTACCAAGCAGAATAAGCAAAGTAGAAGTTAACCGAGTGTTAAAAACTGGAACCGGAGGTTAGCAGTGCTTAGCTCCATGCAAACCTGCGCACATCCCCGTACAACTGCTGTAATGTGCTGTAAACACTCTGTACCCAATGGCCCATGTTCTGCCCAGCAACAAAATAAACAGCTCCTGCAGGGCTTGAACCAAGGACCCTGCACACCACAGACAAAGGGATTTACCTCTTAGCCATGACAGATACAAATGAAGTAGATGTTGCCAGAAACATATCATCCAGTCCAGTCATGCAACAGCACAGAGAATGTATACCTACTAGATGGATGTGTGTGCAAATATATTAATATCTAAATGGATACAACATATCTATAGTTGTAGTTACAAATATATATATATATATATATATATATATATATATATATATATATATATATATATATATACACACACATATATATATATATATATATATATATATATATATATATATATATATATATATATATATATATATATATATATATATATATATATATATATATATATATATATATATATATATATATATATATATATATATATATATATATATATATATATATATATGTATATATGTATATACGAAACATCCAGAGATATAGACATGTATATACAAATATATGCACAGATATACATGCAAATGCAGACAACTACACATATATATGTCAACATCTATATGTCCACATATACACAGCAAATTACATGGATGTATGCAGATATATGTCTCTGTACATATATAAGGATATAGTTAGAAATATATCAGCAAATATATATCTCCACAGAGGTACATACGGTCAGACATCTGTAGATAGCAATGGTAGATTAACAGACAAATATATGTCCACATGCACCGTGAATGGGCTTGAGAGGCCCCAAACAATATACATCACGTACAAATTGGCATACCTCCCGCATAGCCAAACACGTCTGCCCTGCAATACACTACCAAGCTCATTGTATTGTACGTGTGACATTGAAATAGGGATTTAAATTAGCCCTCTGTAATGTTTCACATATTACATCACATCCCCCTCTCCCCCACCCACTAGGCGGGCCAAGCAGTACAGGCCCATCCAACCAAGGCCATCCCCGACTCATATTCATTACCCACAGTTCCGCTTGCTCCCACCCGCAGCACACACACAGCCACCATCAATATCCTGGTTACCATCCCGTAGCTACCACACCACCACACATAGCCCCCACTCCACACCCCCCTTGGGACCCATCCCTTATGTCGTCTTGACCCAGGTATCCTAGGTCTGGCACACGCTGTAGTCCATGCACATAGCCATGGGTGCCTATGTAACTCTGTGTGTAGACAAAAGTTGTATACCCAATGTTTGGGCTGTCCAGCATGGGATGAATATTACGTGGTACTAACAATAGATTTCATGTGTGACTCTGTGTACATTAACAGATTTAGTTGTAGGTGTCACAAAGCATACATGGCACACAAGGATGGCCAGTATGCACACGAAACAAAGTACCCAACAATAACAGACAACATTACAGGATATGTAGCTAAATATGTAGAGGTATGTGTGTGTGCATATACCTCTCCTTCTCTGTAGTACAAATGTATACATAGACAGACATATATATATATATATATATATATATATATATATATATAGATATATATATATATATATACATATATCTCAATACGTACATACGTACATGTAGACATATACATATGCAGGCACCCATACATCCATATGTCGTTGGATATATATACAGCAATATATATACATATATATATATATATATATATATATATATATATATATATATATATATATATATGTAGATATGTTTATATATATATATATATATATATATGTGTGTGTGTGTGTGTGTGTGTGTGTAAATATACACATATATGTAGCTAAAATATGATACAGCAGTTAAGAATTACATATGTTCACAGGCCATGCCAATGGGGGTGAGGAGCCCAATCAGCAAACTTGTAACACGTAGCATCAACCCCCCCCCCCCCAGCTAGACAGGTGAAACATACAAACACACAATAAAAGTAAACAAACCACTGCTTCCCAGACTACAGGCAGGATACTACCAGTGGAAGAGACCCACCAAGTCTAATTTTGAAACAAAGACAAGAATATCCCTTGTGGGATAACCCAAAAATTCTATGGATATTTGGTTTTCCAGGCATTACACAGATGTCCAACGGCAGGGCATGCATGTTCTCGGACTACAAGGTTGGAGAAGCCTGATGATCCATGGGGCAAGACAACATACGTGATGGGTCCCAAGAAGTGGGGAGTGGGCAGTGTGTACTGGTGTGGCCAGACCCGACCTGCACCCGGATTAAGGAAGAGTGCCAAAGAGGAGGTGTGGGTGGGGAACTATGAGTATGTAATTATGGGCCTAGGTGTGCAAGTGTTGGCTGGAGTAGTTCTATGTGGACTGCCCCCAAGATGTAAGCAATAGTGTGCATTAGGCAGACCTGACACCTAATGAGCAGCCACGGCCAGTACAAGTCCCACAGCAGCAATGTCTAGTTTAGAGGGCAAAGGGCAGAATAACCAGATGTGTTGTTGCAAACCCACTAAATGACACCAAAGAACACATGGTCGCAACACCTCACTGTAGGCATGTAAGCCAAACTAATTAGCATCACATGGTATTATTGCTGTCCTCACCCCCACCCAGAGGTGTGAGTGTTCAGACCTACCCCCAAATGCAGGATATATACACAGCTGTCACTGATGAAGAAATGGCCAGCTGTGGATCTTCCCGTCAGCCGTCCTGCACATCCCTGGACATGTCCCCTACTATCAGCCCCTCTGTGTGGCCCAATAACACCAGTTACCTATTGACCCCTTTTTCATTCGTAGTAATGTTCACAGTCACAAATAGGTGACACCCTCCACACAACTATATTGGCAGAATCTGGAACCCCCAACCCAGGTGTACTACTGCAGCTGTCCCAGACTACACATGTAAATAACACATGAAGGGAATATTCAAGTACACTTGGATCACTAACTGCTCACCACCTGGTGAAGTCCACCCCCCCCAACTAACATTCCATACCGTTACACCAACTAATGACACTGATACCTCCTGTCCTGCCTCTCATACATATCCCACCACCCTGCAAACCTGCACTACTGCTCCCCCACCAATCAGTTGAATGGCCTACTATACAGCTGAAATAGCCCTCCCTCCACCTACCCACCTACACCTTCACTGTTCACATCTACTCTACAACACAGGTATGGCATAACTAAACCTAACCCGAATACCTGAGTGTAACCTATCCTGAACTGCTAAACTGGAATCCCACTTTACCTTACACTGACCTTCGTGAACAGTCATACCTGAGATGTACACCTGACTTAAGCATGTATAATACCAACATGTACATGAAGTAGTGTGGGGGTATGCGACAGCAAGCAGGAGTATGCCTGTTTGGGTGGCGTTAAGCAATACCCACACTGATTAAGCAATGTGGAGGCCAACCAATTGTAAGACGCCATAACCGGAGGTCAGCAAGTCTGAGCCTCACGCACACAAGCGCATACCTACCTACACTTCCTCGCAGTGCCTTAGGCACCCTGTAGCCCACAGCCCTCATCGTGGCCAGTAACAGCATAATCAGCACTCCTATGTCCCCCCCTGCACACTATAGTCCAAGTGAGTTACCATGAAGGCAGGGCAGATATGCAGTCAGCTGCTGTTATCACAAACATATCATCTGGCACAGTCAGTCAACAGTATAGGAAATGTATGTAAGTATGTACATTAATACCAGCAAACATGTGCAAAGTTCTCACTCACAGCATTCTGAGCAGTCTATGAGTATCAATGAATACTGCCTGTCTACACATACTGTGAGAACAGTAGTCTTGTATAATACTGAAGAGAGGAATGGAAAATGGGGCATGCCATGGGGGCGTGTTTCATATGCAGAAGCGGGAGAAGAGGCTGGTCTGGTGTGTGAGCAAACCAATGCTTCTCAAAACCCTGGTAGGATGCTACCAGTGAGAGAAACAGTGTAGACTAGCAAAGTCTACTCATGACACAACAACAGGTCCATCCCTGGTGGGACGCACCAGACTTTGTGGGTCACAATGATGTTTTGTTGTCCAGGCCAAGCCCATCAATTAGTACAACTGTAGACAAAGGATTTGCCATCAAGATAGGAAACAATAAACAACAACAGATGTAGTTCAGCAGCCACCTGTTACACCCTGTTGTCAAGACCTAGGGGGACATTTCTTACCTGTGATAATGTCTATGTATCTGTCACATGTATGGACCCTGACCAACAACTGTTGTAGGAGTCCACGATATGACTGGGATGATAGCAGGAATGCTAGCAGTAAATAATGATAGGCCAAAACCGAACAACTCCTAACCGTATCACAGCAGGACAAAGCCAGCCATATATGTGGAGGACAGAGGCAGGCACACAGGGCCATACTCGTAATATGGCTATTACACACCCTGCAAATTGCTGGTGTTACAGGATTCGTTGTAACATACCCTTATGCAGGAATAACACATCAGGAACACAACTGGAAGTAGCCATGTACTGATAGCATCAACAGACAGATTGCTGGGGATATATCTAGGAAAATACCTGTGTGGTGCACAGGCAAAAGCAAACAGACAATCCACTGGCCATCATGTGAATAGGCCCACTGTTTAAAGCTATGCAGACAGACTGCATTCCATCCTAAACTGCTATGTACATGCAAACAGTGCAAGACCAGCAATATACAATGCACATAAAAACACTACTCACTCTGTCTGTAGGTCTGGAACTTCTTAAGATTGTGTAGTAGTCCTGTGTCTGCAAGCCCCACTGTAATAGGTACTGTAATCTGCCATCTGTAACACTGCTGCCCACATACAGGAAGGATGTCCTCCATACTGGAAAGGTGAAGGGACAACGCCCACATGAGTAAGCAATTTATAGTACTGGGTTGCCATGACAATGGTTAACTGAATCACTACACAGCAGGCTGCATGCAGTGAGCAACTGTTGCACACCGATTGGTGCAGAGCCCATCACCTGATCATCTGCATCACCTACAAAAGCCATGCTGAAATCCATTCAAACCAACTCATTTGCTCTACTGGAGAGGGAGATAGACAGAGAGAGAGAGAGAAATTTATAACACGAAACTCACATAGTGGGAAACACATACCTACAAGCCACAACATGGAAGGCGTCACTCCTGTCCAAAGAATAAAAGGTATGTAAAATATAACTGCATGTAATTTAATGTAGTATGTGATATAGATTAATAGGCTATATGATGTAGAATGTTTTATATGTGCCATCTGTAGTTGTCCCTGTAATGATGTCCCACTGAACAACTGCTCTGGACAATACTGTCTGTCCCTGTAAGCAGTGGGACATACCCACCAACTGTGCAGATCAGCAATGAATGACAAAGATGTCAGCCATAATATCTGTGTATGTTATGTTAGTGTGGACAATAGCTGGTGGTGGATGTACTGCCATCATGATAGACACATGGGTGTCAGAGCACACCACTTGCAGGACAGTCATGTTAATGTGTAATGTAGTATTCACAAATGCCATAGGTGTGTAATAGGCATATCAGCAATCTCACACCATATTTACCACCCTAATGTTAGTCTGTGTTCACATGTGGCACCTGTCTGTGTTGCAGCAAGGTAGAACAGTGCAGCTGTGAATGAAAGACAGTTACAGAATGCGGACCAGATGTCTGTATGCACTCCACCTATCTGTGTGATACAGAATGTGACATGTGTATGTACAGATACAGACACTCATATAGACATAGGTATATCAACAACGTACAACATATATCTACACATATATGTACATAGATGTATATTTATACACATATATATAGTGGCACTGACAATGCCATGCAGGTGAAACAGTCTGTAACAGGCCAGCAAAGATAAGTGTCCCCACAGGAAGCATGTCTACAAACACATAGCACAAAGCGTGGCACATAAACATAGCACACAGCTTGGTACAATACAACATATGTCCAAATGGTCGGTAAGCAGCTGACATAATAACTGCAGTCTGTAAACAGTATGTTGTAGCTGATATGGTGGGGGAGACCAATATGTATACTATATATATATATATGTACACTAGTTTCTTCCTCAAATCTGACGGCCCCTGCACATACACAATGTCTCCTTCTAGCCTCTAATCTAATAATGCCATATTATTTTCAAATGATTACCTATAACCTTATTTCCCTTACTGCATTCCTCTTGATTTATTATAGTTGTTTTTCCTTATACACCCTTATTATTATACTTTTGTATATAGCTATGTTTAATTCCATTGAGTACATTATTTTTTTTTCTTATCCATTGTATTCATGACATTGTTTTGCTCTGTATTATTGTAAACTTGTCTCTACTTGTATGTCTGTTTGGGGCTTTTCCCCTCGGGTCTCCACTGAAAAAGGGTAAATTCTTACCCAGCTGGAAAACCCGGTTAACAAATGCAAAATAAATAAATACAATATGTGTATTAAGAACTATGGTAACCCTGCTGTATGGGTGGCTCAGACCTGTTTCCATCCTTATGTCTTCCAGGAGACATGTCACACAGTCGTCTTCCCACTTACAGCGCCGCTGAAGCAGCGATAATTATCGACCACCTGGTACAGCATTACATACTGCTGTTTGGCCAGAAAGCCCATGACCAGCAGGAGAGGACCACCCTTTTGAATGAGCTAGTCCACAGGGTCAATGATGTCGGACTGCATAACCACAGCTATGAGCAAGTCCAGAATCAATGCACCGACCTTTTTCACCATGTACGTCAGCATGCAGCTGCGTAAGGGGGGACCACCTCCCAACAGGGGGGGGGGCAATCCACCCATCCACTCCTTACTCGTGTGGAGGAGCTTCTCAGCAGCCTTGTGGCACCTGTCCACCTGCAGCATGAACACCTGGCAGGGCATATCTTGGGGGTGGGTGCCAATGACACACCAGCTGAAGAGCGTGCAGATAAGGCCCCAGGGCACATCAGTACCCCACTCATGTGTATGCATCTGCATCTGTAGAGGTGCACCATGCAAAACTGAGATGTCATATACATAGTCTGCTGCTGTGTAGTAGTAATAAACAGTTGTGTATAAGCTGTAATATTGTGTAATTCTACTTCTAATGTAACGTAATGCTGCACTCACTTTTTATGAATACCATAGCTGTGGCCACTGACATCAGCTTTCTCACACTCCTATGTAGGTCCCTCCAGTATACCACCATGGCAGCAGCCCATAGCTGGTGAGTATGGTTCGTGTTCATGGATGATGACAACCTGGGCATGTAATAGCTATGGGATATCCCATGCACATGTCTAACACACCTACCCATACTGCATGCTGTACATGTTAACGTTTTGTTGCTGTGAAATGCACTGCATCACAGTAGAGACCATGCTAGGGTATCATAAGGGTACAACAGACACATGCAAGATAACTAACATCCTGTCAATGTGCAAGGTGTCCACAGGAATGTGAAGTGTGGCAGGACACATAGCCTACAGTAGGGACGTGTGACTCAACACCACCATGGCTGCAGCTGCACACAATCAAGTTAAGTAAATGTTGCAGATGTAA
This sequence comes from Protopterus annectens, assembly GCF_019279795.1. NCBI lineage: Eukaryota > Metazoa > Chordata > Ceratodontiformes > Protopteridae > Protopterus > Protopterus annectens. The sequence continues at coordinate 198,899,995 of NC_056726.1, read as the reverse complement.
CCTTGACCCCACAGCACTCATGACAGCAGTGTGTGCACTCCAAGGAATGTGCACATGAGTAGATCTTGCAGCCATGCATATGTCTGGGACATGTTTAGGGCACCCATCACAACCATGGTAAGGTTCCCTGGTTGTCAGTGTAATAGTCATGTACTGGTCAAACGTGCACTGCTGATGTTGCGATCTGTAACACAAACATCAGGCATCCACAACAGATAGCTGTTCACATATCATCCCTTGTGTGAGTTGCTACAACAAGACTTAGGGGCTGTGAGCATTGGAGCTGACAAAACCGACACAGTACTACAGATGCATCAATGGTTTCTACACCTGCGAGGTATAGTGCACAGTACAAGGCAAGGTGGGGAGCAGGTCCACAGTAACACTTTGTAAATGGGTACATGGGTGCAGTGTTAACACGGGGAAGGGCCATCACCTACCAACAAAGCCCATGCCTCACACAGATGTATACTGCCACTAGCATGATGTCAGTTGCACTGCATGCTGTTGAGCTCCATATGTAATGCACGTTGACAGAAGGCTAATGGGATGACTGTGTGTACAAATGTTGTGCAAACCCACATATAGGAGTGTGGTATGTGTGTGTGTGTGTGTGTGTGTGTGTGTGTGTGTGTGTGTGTGTGTGTGTGTGTGTGTGTGTGTGTGTGTGTGTGTGTGTGTGTGTGTGTGTGTGTGTGTGTGTCCATGTATGCACAGAAGATAGTGGGATTGACCACATGGTGGTACTTCCCCTTGGGATTGTGCTGTACATGGAGTGAGACATGGGACACCAGGACAACCTGTCAGGTATGTGAACACAGGACAGCTGATAGCATAACAAGGTCTGTAGCATGGAGTATGCATTGGGGGGTGGAGTACATACCAGTTATACACATCATATTGCCAGCAACAGATAGGTAACTGGCTACCCACATATGCAGCACTACAAATGCAATGCGGAAATACCACAGCACATCAGTGAGTGTATCCGGGTAGTACAGTTGTCCGCATGATGGGTCGCTTATGCAGCAGATATGGCATGGACTGAGCAAGACTGTAGTATGAGGCTCTGGTGTGTGACATATGTAGAGAATGTAGCAGCCCCAACCATATAGAGGCCTCATACACCATTACTGCCCATACACAGGGTAATACAGGGTGAAAACAGTGAGGCCATGTACAACCTACTCCACCCAAGACAGGAAGGCGATGGAGTTACAGGTCAGATGTGGTAACCACACGTCTAGGCATGGAGAGGAATGATATGTTAATGGGCTGTAGTGCTGCGTGTATATTAGCAAGTGCCATGCAGGATAGGTAACATATATAACTGACTGTGGGACTGTCTGTAAACACAGAGAAAGTGAGGTAGTAAGGTGGCTGTCAGTGTGCGTGTGTGTGAGTGTGTGTACTGTTACGCAATGCTGTACAGGTCTTAACATGTGTATTTGTTTCCCCCACAGGTGGTGAGGTAGGTCAGGGTCCCTCCTGCATGCAAACTGAGGTAGGTGTCCCAACAGACACCGATGATGATGATGATGGTACAGATGAGGCACAGATGGGGTTGTCAGGGACCAACACTGCACCAACATATGTCATCACCCTCCTAGCCACCCCAAGCCCGCACACAGTTACAGTGCCCCTACAACCCCCATCACATGTGGCCTTAGCAGAGAGACAGTTGACACTTGTGGCAATGACCAGGAAAGTGTGATGTCCATGCCAACTGTGTTGGGTCACAGTCAGCAAAGCCAGATGCCCAGAAGACCACCACATGAGCAGATGTACCATGGTGCTTGTGGGACGACCGCAGGTCATCATGCCCCTGGCAGAGGCGTCACAACTGGTACCACCAGGTGCATGTTTCAGGCCATAATGGAGGCACAGACACATATGGAAATGCACACCAGACAGTGCCTGAGGCTGTAGAGGTCTGCTTTCTCAGCTGTAAGTGGCAACCTCCATGAACTTGTTGGTGCCTTCCATGAATATACCGAGGTCATGGATAGATGGTGGGGTGAGATGGTTTGCCTCCTTGACCATGGTCTGTGCTAGAGCATGTGGTGGGAGTGGTGTGATGGCCATGTGGACGTAGGCCAGAGACATCAGCAGCTGGCAGTCAATGTGGATGTGCCAGGATGCACAGCCACAACTGTAGTGGCAGTACCAGCCTCAGCACACCTCAGGGGCTGCTGTCCACACCACAGCAGGCCTGGTGCAAATGGCCCTGGCCAGTCCCAGGTGGGTCATGATTCCAGCAGATATATGTCATCATCAGGGGAGAGTAGCACCTCAAGGTCTGTACCTGCACATGCCCATGGAACCCCTGGCAGGCACAGTCAGCATGTCCATGGCCGGAAGCAGTGAACTGCACACCCTGACAGTTATTGCCTACAGCTGTACAACATCACCCATATAGGGCAGCTACATGGCAGAACTGTGTGTATGCATACCCACACACTATGCAACCACACCTAGGGTGACCCCATACCGACACACACCACATCATCATGCCCCAATCAAAGAACCATACCCCTCAACCACACACATGGTGACCCATGTTTGGACCACCCTTAGCCTCAGGCACACCTGCAACACACCCTGTGCATATGATGACACCTGTGCCCCATCCCTGTCATCCATAACATTGATGCAGGGACAAGCTAACATGGTTTTGAGGCACATGGTGACTGTGATAGAGTGCCGCAATGTACTGCAGTGTAGAATGTAGTCAGGGGAAATATGTGCTGCATACATGTCAGGTAGTGCAGCCATGCAGCTATGATGCATCTCAGCTGTTGGTAACACCAACTGTTATCCCCATACTGTCATCCATGTTTGCAGTAGGCATGCATGTGTCATCAGGAGGATGGTCTGCAGTCATATTCCACAAGGGTATGTCAGTGTGGTGACACCATGGCCATGACATATGTGGTGTACAGTTGCGCACATACCACAGGCATGTATAACAGTTATTATCTGTGCAAAACTGCCTGATGGCCTGCTGGTACAGGTATAATCTGCACCCTTATGTCAACCCATCGACATACACACACATCCTTACTTGGCGACAGTGTGTCTAGACCCTAACCCAGGTATGTAGTACTACTGAACTGTGTGGCTGTCATTGCACACATGACACCATCTGTAGGGTGAGGTGTGTACCAGGACCAGGTCACGTGCTGCATGCAGATCATCCACAGACATGTACAATATGGTAGTGGGGGATGTAATGTTTGTATGTGGAGAATACATAGTATGTCATTCCATCATATACACATTGAATGACACATAACAGGTAGACACACATCTTAGAGACCTGGTTGTATAGTTGCTGACTAATGAGTCCATGTGTCCAATGTGTAACAGGTAGGCTGCACACAGCACATGTGTAACTGGGTTGTATCCTGTTATCTGTTACCTGTATGGGTGATGGTGACATTGGCTACCTGAGTGTGGTACGTGGGTCATATACCAGTGTACACAGCACCCACATCCCCCACTGGATTTTGTACACACTAGAACCCATCTTGATACTCTGACATACCCACTATCACACATTGGCCACGACACAAAACCAACCCATCGCATATCACAACAGTGATACCACAGGGATATGAATGTGATGCACATGCCGCAGACATAGTAGGGTGTTGCATTGCACTGCCACACCTATGGGTGACAACAACAATATACATACTACTGTGTGGCAATGTGTATTGTAATAGGAGTATGTGAACTCAGAATGGTGTACCCTACAAATATGCACACATGCACACATACCCACATGTGGCAGACCTTAATGGGATTCCCATGCCTACCAACCCATTGGTACAGCACTGTTGTGCTGGTACTGCAAGGCACATGTAGCTCTGAAAGAGAGGGGTATAACAGGCTACATGTTATGTTAATGGGACTGAGAGGCACCACACACTATACGAGTTGTACAAATAGGTATCCCCCCAGCCAAATACATCCACTCTACAATACACTACCAAGTGTTGGAGATCCCATAACCAGGGCAAGTGACAACATGGGCACACGATGTTACCTGTACTACATCCCATCTGTATGATGTCTGGCTGGTATTAGTAACATATCATTCAGAACAATCCGGCTCCCATGGGTAATGTATTATGTGGAAGCCATCAACATTACCAGGCTTCAGATACACAGACACAGATATGCAGATACAGGTATACATATTTATAACTGTATATATACATATATATATATATATATATATATATATATATATATATATATATATATATATATATATATATGCACATATACACATGACTACACATACACACGCAGTTATATGTACAGTAAGATACATAAGTGGAAGGTGCACATAATATGGAACAGCCATTATGCCTACAGTTGACCCCTGAACGACTGGATACTGTATGTGCCACCCATACAAATGACAATCGTTGTCTGTAATATACACTCAGAGAGAGGTCATAGGTAAAACAATGTCCACAGGTTTGCAGACATGAAAACCTTTAATCGTGTACTATTATAGTTCTAGATGCCATGCCATATAGCTGTTCAGACACTGACAACTATATCAATGGAGTGATGCTAAAGTGGACCAGTTACAGTCATACAGTAGTCTGGAAAGGTTCACAGCTGTTGCTGTCCAGATCAAGACATTCACATTGTACAATAGGAAAGACACACTGGGCCACAGGATACCTAACAATCAACAGTATGTAATCCACGTGTGTAGTTCTACAGCCTCTATCTGCACACTGTAGAAAAAGTAGGTGTTATAGGCGTCATATGACCACATGGGTTGTAACTGCTACATAACATGGCATAACTGACACCATCATGATCACACCAACACACAAACCAGTTTGTATGGCAGGGAGTAGTAGTCCTGCATTACCCAGATCCATGTCAGTAATGTGTATATAGGTGAAGTATATGGTACTGTACATCCAGATACCTGAACGCAGCTCAGCCCTGATACCCCCACATTTTGTAGCAGCCTAGGTCATTTCTGGTGCTCCCCCCTAGACTCAATAATAGATGGCCATATACCCCTTTACATACACTGGGCTCTGCAGTGCATGAGGACACACATATATTGTGTAGGTGGCACCCACACATATATGGCCCCAGTGCCACCATATGTGTGGGGATTACAATGGCAGTGGACTGATGGCAGACATGGCAGTGTATTATAGGTTCATAGGTAGGTACTGGGCTATTGGCCCTAGCGCCTATATAAGCCTAGCCAAATGGTACATTGGCATGTGCCACCCAAGAAAATTATTTTCCTGTGCCACTGTCAAGCAAAGCCACAGAAGTGATCCCCGGGGTGAATTTCCTATCTCCCATCCAATCATCAAGATTTTTCTTGAAGAGTGCTAATGAGGAGGTTTGTTTGATATAGATAGGTAGTTTGTTCCAGAGTATGGGAAGTCTCTGAGACAGGAATCTATCCCTCTAACATGTTCTGTTTATTGTGGTGGCAAGGTTTAGGTCCCTAGAGCATGTAGCTCAGAGGAATTGGGATTTCTTTACGTGGAGCATGTCCAACAGCTCTGGGTTTGACATAGCTTTGTATGTTAGGCAGAGATCACCTCTGAGTAGGCGATATGTGACAAAGTAAAGCTGGAGTTTTTTTAGACAGTCTGCGTAGGGCATCTGTTTGAGGCTGGTAATCCTCTTTGTGAGGTATTCCTGTGGCCTTTCCACATGTTGTAGATGTCTTGTGAGGTACATACCAAAAGGGGAATTTTACTCTATAATGGGTCTAATGAGTGATGAGTAGAGGGGAACAATGACCTCTTTTTTCCTGGATGAGAAACCTTTTTGTGATGAGGTGTGCCACATAGAAGGATGTCCAGACTACTGTGGCGATGTAATTACTACTGTCCTGACTACTGTCCACCTGTGTCCCAAGGTCTGTTATCACACTTTTAGTGTTAAGTAGACAACCGCCTATGTGGTAGTTCATGGGTGCAGAATTTTTCCAAAAGGGATGACAATGCACCTTTTGGCATTGAGCTTGAGGCCATGGCTTTGACACCAGCCATCTGTCTCAGTGAGGCCCTTTTGTAGGATATCCACATCGTTAGGAGATTTGATTATGGCTCCTAGTTTGCAGTCATCTGCAAACTTTGATAGCCAAAGACCTTCTGTGTTAGCCTGTACTTCAGAGAAGTAGATACCAAACAGGAGAGGACCTAGGACTGAACCCTGTGGTACTCCACTTGTCACTGGTCTGAAGTTGGATTTAGAGTCTGCTACTTTCACAGTGTGGGTTTGGTCAGTGAGCCAGTTGGCAACCCATTTTGTGACATAGGGATTTATACCTAGTTTAGTGAGTTTGTCTATAATTCCAGAGTGGGAGATGGTGTTGAAAGCCTTGGCGAGATCTAAATAGGCTGTGTGTACCACCTTACCCTCATCTACAGCTTTGGTGACTGCTTCAAAGAAGTCTATCAGGTTTAGGAGACATGATCTGCCTTTTACAAACTGGGTAGGGTCCAGAGTTTGGAGATTACCAATGTCATTGTTTATAGGTTATATGATGACACACTACATAGCCTTGCAGACCAGGCTCGTCAGTCTAATGGGGCAGTAGTTCCCGGGATCCATGAGGCTCCCCTTTTGTGGAGTGGGATAACCATTGCTGTGCGCCATTCAGTGGGCACAAAGCCTGAGGTGAGGATATGACTGAACATGGTAATTAGGTGGTGTGCCAGTTCGTTCTGTTGTTCATGTAGAACACAGCCTGGGATGTTGTCAGGTCCCACAGATGTTGTGTTCTTGGCTTTGGAGAGTGTGTTTTTTACCTGTGCAGCCATGATTAAAGGTATTTTGCATTCTTCTGGTATAGAGATGGGCCCTTTAGGGGATGAGAGAGGGGTAAAGTTAGCACTAAAGCTATCTGCCAGGATGTTGGCAATAGCAGTTGGTTCTTTATATTTAATGCCATTGTGCTATAACTCAGAGCAGATCTGAATGTTGCCATTGAGATTCTTGACATAGCTATAGAATGCTTTGTGGTTGTCTTTAGAATCAGTGGTGATTTTGTTTTCGTAACTAGCTTTGGAGGATTTTATGAAGGATCTCAAGTTCTTACTGTGGCTGACAATCGAGTTCCTCCAATCATGGGATTTTACTCTTTTTTGCAACAGTTTCTTTCTTCTGTTGGAGAGTTTGTTTATAGCAGGAGACCACCAGATTGGCTTCCTTTTTTGGAGGATAGCATCTTGGTTCTGTTAAGGATTGCATGATCCATGCACTCGTGTAAGTGCTTATAAAGTGCAATTGTATAGGATTCAGCAATCATATCTTTATTGTCTGTCAGCATGGGTGTTGTGAAGTTTGCCACTTCTGTCTTAAAAAGTGTGAAGTTGGCTTTGGAGAAATTCTTTACAGTGGTTTCCCTAATGGGGGTTGGGACTGGGATGTGGATGTCTAGGGTGATTTGCTTGTGGTTGGATCTGACCAATAAGGAATTGACCTCTGGTATGGAACACCGGTTGCCCATATTGGTAATGACCAGGTCTAGGATATTGCTGCCCTTGGTGGGGGTGTGGATAAGTTGGTCCAAGGCATTGGAATTTATGAATTCCAGAAAACATTGAGCACAAGAGTTGGCACATGAGTAGTTTTCCCAGTTAATGGTAGGGTAGTTGAAATCGCCCATTATTAAGGTGTTAGGCTGTACCCTAATATTTTCCAATGTATCAAAAAATGAGGAGTGGGTATCCTGGGGCATGGTGGGGGATCTGTAGCAAGCTACAATTTGCATTGCAGTCTTGCCCAGAGTTAGTTGCACTTGGATAATCTCAGATGCATTATGCTGAACAACTAGCCTAGAGGTGTGGATATCATTAATGAATATGAACACTCATCCACCTTTAGTGCTTCGGTCCAAGTTAGAGGGCTGCAAAGTGTGGTATGAATTATAGCCTGGTAATGCAGGGGTGCTCCCTGGAGCCTTGAACCAGGTCTCTGTCACTGCACAGATGTCGATGTTCTCCATTTTAAGGAGTGCCTTGAGTGAGTGCATTTTGAGGTTTAGACTTCTAGCATTGAGTAGCATTACCCTCAGATTTTGCTTGCTTGTACCTGTTATGGTGGTGAATTTGTCATTTGAATCTTGACTAAAAAAGGCACTATAGGGGTGACAAGATCCTTAGCCAGTATCCGGAATCCCAAGAGCGACAGGTGCAGGCCATCTCTGGCAAAGCATTGTGGTTTGTTGATCATGTCATCCCAGGCAGACAGATACTGGATCCCCCTAGAATGACACCAGAAGCTTAGCCAATTGTTGAAGTCAATAATTTTGTCCTTATACTGTGGTATAATTCTGGGTGATGGCAGGATGCTACTCAGCGATAGGGTCATACCTGCCTGGGCTACAAGATCAGAAAGCTCCTCCATGTCTCTTTTCATGTAGTCCAGGGAGGTACATCTCAGGTCATTCACACCAACATGGACAATGACAGAATCATATTTGTACTTGCTGTAGAGTGACTCCCAGCCCACTATGGATCAACCACCGACATAATTTAATATGTGCAAAGCTTGTCATGTAGGTGTTGGACAGAGGCTGGAATACAGGCACATATGTGGATGACTGTTGCCATATACTATGCAAGATGCAGGTGTTACAGGATAGTCTGTAACATACCCTTAGTCAGGGAATTGATGGTAGAGATGGTCATGGATGTAGCCATGTACCGGTGACATGCAACACACACACTGCCAGTGTATTATCTGACACAAGACCTGTGTGGTGGACAGACAAGACATGATAGGCACAGCTCCGGCTGACATGAGGGTAGGTCCACAGTTGTGTGCTATGCAGACGGACTGCATTCCATGGCAAACTGGTATGTACACCTACACCCTGTAACACGAGTACTGTACAAAGCATAACAAAACTCTACTCACAGTCTGTCTGTACCTCCTGATCCTCCTACAAATATGTGGCTGCCCTGAGTGTGCTGGTTCTCCTGTAAGGGGTATTGCTTCATGCTGTCATTAGCTCTGCTGCTCAAACACAGGATGGATGCCCATCACACAGGAGATGTAATGGGACCACGCACACATGATTTGAGAATCTCCAGTAGGTGGTTGCCATGACAGTGTTAACTGGGTGTAGTACACATGTGTAGTCATATATCTGGCTATCTGCATAGACCTACCTCAGACCGTATGTTCCCAATGTCGTAGTTGCAGGGGATGTCAGGTATGCATAGCAGGTGCACTAGCAGACTATTGCTACTGTTATTGGGATTGTCTTAACAGACATGGTGTGTGTGGGAGGTCACATCTGCTCATAACATGTATGCCATTTGTTACTGAACGACATCCAAAGGACATCAGTGTACAGTACCACTGCTAGCACGTAATGCAGCTGTGGACTGCAGCAGAGATATTGGCCAATATATGTGGAGGGTCTGACACTGTCTGTACAGTCCAGAGGTATACACATAAGCCCTTAGTGCTACACATGTGTACCAAGCCTGACAATATGGATGTGGATGGCCATGTAGATGGGTATAACATATAACGACCGGTATATGATGTCCACCATAGGTCATGCATTCACACACTCCTGTCTGGCCTGTAACAGTATGACCGCTGTTACAGGGGTGCCATGGCCACATACTATACAATAGGTATTGACATACATCTCCACTGCATTCCACTGCCCTGTCTGACATACATGACTGTTAGGGGAGGGCTGGCAGTGGGACATCTGGCTAGTATCTGCACATGACATCCCACTGGGTAGCTGCACTCAGCTGCCAGGCATGTCACAATGCACTGTGCAGGCTGCAGGCAGACTGGCTCAATACTGGCCTACATCTTCCATGGTGGAATGCACATGTACCTGCATATACAGCAGGCTCAACAGGCATGTCACAGCACAGGGTAAGATGCACCTTTGTGACAGTGCATATCCACAACCAATGTGAACACAGCCACAGCCACATTTGGTTAGCTAGCATGGTATTACAGTATCTGGACTATGTTTTCGACCCCATCCTCATATGTGCCACTCACAGACTGACCCTACATATACTGGCCTGCTACAGTTTGGTCTGGTGGCTGTCTGTGTTATGAGACATGTATGTTTATGGCCCTACAAACATGTACACCACTACAGTACCATACAGTGGGGAAGCATGTAACATCTGACAGTAGGGGAATTAGAACAATGTCATCTTCCACAGTCTGTACACAGGCTAAGGTACATATCAGCACTACACACACTGTCAACATTCACCATACGTACACAAACTTCAGTACTGTATGAACATCCACAGAATGTGCAGGTAATGTCATGTAATGTAACCCCTACTGTACTTAACATGTGTAGCAGTCAGATATATCAGTGGTTTGCTCTCAGATATGATGCCACAAAGTATGGTGTACAGCACATATGCACCACTTCATGCACGACATTTGTACAAAGGTTGACAGAGTGGTGGCTGGCAGCACATACACAGGGCCAATATTGACATGCTGCTGTGATAGCCACATACATTTACTGTTGTTACAGGGTTGTTGCAACATATGTCCTTTGAGGGATATGATGTCTGTGACTACCACAGCTTTCTCCATCTACTGACTGCAATTCTCACACTACCTTCAGAAGTCAGCAGCTAGATGATCCATGGGTGATACATGCAACCACATACACAACAGTGCCCAGGCTGCAGATGACCCTGCAGATGGAGATTCCGCATAAACATGGAACTGACATGGCAGGTATTGAGACATGTACAACAGCCATATCCACACAGACACTGTTAAAGCAACATTACTCCAAATGCAGTATAGCAGCACTTACAGTCTGTTGTCAGGTCAGGCACATCCACCTCCTGTTTATTGCACTGTTTCCACAGTGTATGTTGTTAGAGGTACACCGCAATCTATCTGAGATGCTGTTTGCCACACAACAGATCTAGTTCCTGATCACAGTGGGTAAAAAGGGCCAACACCACCATGATGTTCCTAGGTACTGGAGTTTTTTTCCATACAATTGACTATGGGAATGTTACCACAACTGTTTCACATGCAATCAGCTAGGGGAGGGCTGCAATTCATGCAGAGGTCATCAGATAATCATGAACATTACTTACATTACACTTGATGCTGCCTAAGCAAAGCAGATGTAGGTCTCCACATCCACCTGACAGGAGGTGGGGGATGCAGACAGAGGCAAATACGTGTCAGAGAGGGGTGGGAGGGTAAAACTGAAGTATGTTTGTATCACACACCTAGCAGCACAGGGTATCAATCCTCTGAAAACTATGTAGTGCTAGCACAATTCACTGCAGTTATTGGATGTGGCACATGGGTTACCTGTTGTGGAGCACTCAGAACATATTATATGATGGTGAGTGACATCTGCAAAAGGGATACAGTAGCTGTACGGTAGGTGACATACATGTGCCTGTCAGCATGAACAGGTGCCAGCGTCAACACAGCCACACTCTCACAAGTATAAACACACACATTGACAGGGCCAGGTATACAACTCATCGGTTGTGGGATTGCCACAACACATCACTGTGCAGGTATCCCATGCACCACACAGGTCATACAGGGGCTGTACGGGTGAAGGGTATGGGAAGGTGTCTGACATCTGACAGCATGCTGCAGTATGCCCATGGGGGATGTAGGGGGTGTGAATGTGAACATCTGCAGAATGCAACGCACACACAAACACACAGGGTGCCAGTACCAACATGCATGGGTGCACGTCTACACAGGTGTGTGTTGTTTGACTGTGCCAGATGGCTGTCCTAGGCTAGGCGATGGGTGTACCTTGACATCAGGCCACATGATGATGGTCTGCATTGTGGCTCAGGGATGTAGTGTCTGCATTTGCCCACACAGGTGGGTATTGTATCCCCCATCTGGTCACCTGGGTGACTACTGTGTGTGGGTAATGCTGTGCATCGCTTGCCATGTCTGTGTTCCTTCGTCCATGACATGGATAGCATCTGGGATGTGCACACCTCCCACATAAATGTACAGTGACATGTGGAACTGTACCTGGGGTGTCTGGCCCATGTTGTAAACACAGATTATCATCAGATGTGCCAGTCCTGCCCACCTGTGGCAGAAGCTGGTAATGGCCAGCAGCTTTAACCTGCACTTACATGGAGTGCATGCTATCAGCATTCCTTGGGGTCAGTAGCATCTGTCCATAAGGGCATGTTGTCAGGCATGGTGTGTCTGTTGTGGGTCACATGTGATGGCACCACAGGTGGTGCAGGTGTCCATTGGGGAACATGGGGGAGGTGCACTGTCTGCATGTATGTGCATGGTGGACAGATGGACTGGGTGTCATGCCCTCTGTGGCCCACCACTGTCAGTCCATAGTTACTATCAGTTGCCAATATGCATTTTACTACCCACATATTGGCTGTTACCTAGGCATGTATGTGTGTGTGTGTGTGTGTGTGTGTGTGTGTGTGTGTGTGAGACACATGGGGTGGGAGTGTGCTCTGGGTAATACTGGGGTTGCTAACTGTGATTGCCTGGCCTTGATGTCACATGCCAGGGTATGGCTCTGCACCCCGGCCTATCAGCCATATCACATGTGTTATCCCTGTACAGTGGACATTGTGATATATAGTATGGCCACTATATAAGAAATATGCAAAACCCACTCCACATTTGCCACACAGTCACACCCACCTCTACACAGGATACAAGCCCACACACACACCTGTCATGTTTGGGAGTAGAACCCCTACCTAAGGTAGTGCATTACACTACAGCACGACTCAGTTATAGTACGCGCCATGGATATTACTGAAGTAGTCCTTTCCCAAAAGTGTATTTCACAATGACTGACATCAGCAGGATTGCCAATGTAGGGCATTTAAAATGACTGTGAGAAACTAGCCTAAAATGCATTGCTCCCTACACAGATAGTGACACACACATTTAATCTGGAACTGCTATGGTGAGGGGATGGAACCCAATCATGCTTCTAATTCACAATACAGCAGTATGCAGTTACAGGACATGCTAAGGTGATTACTGGTCAACAACCTTCACAGAGATGTGTTTCTAAGTGCGTGACATTGGCAACCTTGCCAAAGGTGGGTATGTGAAATGTGAGGGGTGTGAGTACCCTAAAAGCATTGCTCTCTACACAGTCAGACATGCACACACAGTTGGCAGGTCAGGGGTTAGAACTCCAAACTAACTCCTTAATCACACTATGGCATACAATGTTACAGGATGTGCTATGGAGATTACTGGGCTACAACTGTCCCAGAGGTGTATTTCAAGTTGTGTAACATCAGTAGCCTTGCCAAAGGTGGGCATTTGACTTGTAAGGGGTGTGAGTAGCCTAAAAAGCATTGCTTTCTACACAGTCAGTGACAGACAATCATGCACACACAGTTGCCACATCTGGGGTTTGACCTCCAACCTAATTACATTATCACACTACAGCAGTACACAGTTACAGCATGTGCTACACAGATTATTGGGCTACAGTTTTCCCAGGGGAGTATTTCTAGGTGGGTGACATCAGCAGCCTTGCCAAAGTTGGGTATGTGAAATGTAAGGGGTGTGAGTACCCTAAAAGCATTGCTCTCTACACAGTCAGACATCACATACACACATAGTTGGCAGGTCAGGGGCTCAAACTCCCAACTAACTTCTTAATCACACTATGCCCGTATGATGTTACCAGACGTGCTATGGAGATTACTGGGCTATGCTTGTCCCAGAGGTGTATTTCAAGTTGCGTAACATCAGCAGCCTTGCCAAAGGTGGGTATTTGACTTGCAAGGGGTGGGAGTAGCCTAAAAAGCATTGTTCTTTACACAGTCAGTGACAGACAAACATGGACACACACACACTTGCCACGTCTGGGGCTTGACCTCCTACCTAACTACATTATCACACTACAGCAGTACACAGTTACAGCATGCGCTACAGTGATTACTGGGCTACAGCTTTCCCAGGGGAGTATTTCTAGGTGGGTGACATCAGCAGCCTTGCCAAAGTTGGGTATGTGAAATGTAAGGGTTGTGAGTACCCTAAAAGCACTGCTCTCTACACAGTCAGACATGCAAGCATATACACACAGTTGGCAGGTCGGGGGCTAAAACTCCCAACTAAGTCCTTAATCACACTATGGCCATACAATGTTACAGGACGTGCTAAGGAGATTACTGGGCTAGGATTGCCCCAGAGGTGTATTTCAAGTTGTGTAACATCAACAGCCTTGCCAGAGGTGGGTATTTCACTTGTAAGGGGTGTGAGTAGCCGAAAAAGCATTGTTCTCTACACAGTCAGTGACAGACTGACACACACACACACACAGACTCACACACGCACAGTTGTCATGTCTGGGGGTTTCCGAAATCTAAAAAAATGGAAACTAGTTGGTTACTCTCCAAATATAGCAACTTCTAATGATGACACAATTCTGCCAATGAATATAATCTCCACACTATTTTAAGCTCCAAAACATCCAGCTTTTCATCGGTTTACCTAACCAACTTCATCAGAACACATAAAACACGTCACTAGTATACGAAACCTTTTTGTAATTTAAAAATAACCACGTGGATAATTAATATCAAAAGACATCTTTGCAATATGTTAAAAACAAATGTCAGAAGCATATAAAACATAAGCATAAAAATAGTTTCCATCAACTTGAAAAAGATATTCTGAAAACACTTAATATATGTATTTTAAAGATACATTACTGACCATTTCCTTGTTGTCGTAATTGTTTAACTGCCAGTACAGCTATTTCAGAGCTACAATGTTTTGAAAGGAGCATGACCGCTACAGTAAAAACCGTAGCTCGTCCGCTCTCCGCTCTGCCTGCACCATGCACCTCAACATGCTCTCAGAAAAAACTTCAAACACAAGAATCACAGTTAATAAACATATTCCATTACATACAGTCGGGACCACCACATTTACTGTTCATGTACTATAGTGCTATTTATAATAACAATATTGTATATATATATATATATATATATATATATATATATATATATATATATATATATAGCACAATCGCTAAAACGATATTAGATTACTTTGTAACTAAAAAAGCTACTAAAGATTAAAAAGTCCTCCCTTTTCCACTCTAATGGTATGACTTACATAATATAACATACACATACATTTCAGCACACCGTATACTTCATTATTATTGTATATAAAGCTTTATGTCCTACATCTAAAATTTTCTTATGTGACAATAGTATAACACTTTAAATTCTAAGTAGTGGGGCACTACCATCTCTATATAAATCAGTGCCTCTTATACTGAGACCCAAAAAAATCTGTTCTGAAACCCTAAGAAATATTTGTGTGCATTTATTAGCATACATTATTATACTATGCATAAACTAGAAAATCCAAACTATAAGTCATTCTTATCTACGCAAAACCATACACCTACATCGTAGGTGTATAAAAAATGATGACAAAGCAATCTATTATTCAGTATGCTGATGAAATCTCATCTTTTCAAACTCCTTAACTTAAGTAAGCATGTTATAGACAATGCAGCATTTAACCCATGGTAGTGGCAAGCATAAAGTTTCAGCTGCCAGACCAATTCCTTCATCTCCAACCTCAAAGATTCCGGACCCCCTCTCTTTTCCGATACTATCTGGTCTATTACTGAAAAAACAAATTCATGATGGGGTTTTCCTCAATATGTTTGGCCAAGGCGTTCTCCATTTTTTCTTTCCTGATAGCATATAAATGTTCATACAAACATTCCTGTAGTTTCCTATCAGTTTTTCCTATATAGAAAACGGACAATGTACACACTTGGCCAAATAAACAACTTGTGAACTAGCACAATTAAATATACCCTGGATACTATGCTTGATGCCATTGACTACAAAAAATGCACCTGTTTGGATATATCTGCAGTATTTACAAATGTTACATTTGTACATGCTTGATCTACTGTTTGAAACCCTCAGTCTCATTTTGAGTAAACTCTTAAGGTTCAAACCCCTTTTAAATACTGTTTGGGGATTCAATCAACTCTTTGTGAACTAGACCATCCTGAGTCACTAGACCCCAATTTTTACAGATGATAGAGACAATATCTTTTGTATCCAGACTGTATGTTAAAATGAAACTGCAAGGATGGGTTGCCCTAGTTACCTGACCAGGAATAATTGCTGCTTGTCTACTGGTAGATTGATTTAATATGGGTAAGTAAAAACCTCTCGCCCTCTTGTTACGAACTTCCATACAGAGGTCTATGATTAACCCCTCAGGGTAACCTCTGTTTAAGAAAAGACTGGTCATAAACTCATATTCCTCCAAAAAGTCACTATCTTTGGTCACCATCCTGGCCGCCCTCACCAGTTGACCTTTGACTATGGAACTCTTCTGCTGGAAAAGATGACTACTTCCAAAGTGTAAATAACTGTTGGAGAAAGTTTCTTTACGATATATCTTAGCTATATAACAATCATGAACACTATCTTTATTCATGTCCATGTCTAGATAAGCTATCCTATCTGTAGCAA
The DNA here is from genome assembly GCF_019279795.1 of Protopterus annectens. Classification (NCBI taxonomy): domain Eukaryota; kingdom Metazoa; phylum Chordata; order Ceratodontiformes; family Protopteridae; genus Protopterus; species Protopterus annectens. The sequence goes on along the minus strand of NC_056726.1, from coordinate 198,883,451 downwards.
AATGAGAAGTGAACTTGAGGAAATCAGTGGATGAATTGAAAAATTCCAGGAGGGAATGTTACGTCTGGGGGTTTGACCTCATACCTAACTAGATTATTACCCTATAGAAGTACACAGTTACAGCATGCACTACAAAGATTACTGAGCTACAGCTTTCCCAGGGGAGTATTTCTAGGTGGGTGATATCAGCAGCCTTGCCAAAGTTGGGTATGTGAATACTAAGGGGTGTGAGTAGCCTAAAAGGCATTGTTTTCTACACAGTCAGTGAGAGACAGACACACATATGAGCAGTGACACACTCACAGTTGCCATGTGTGGGGTTAGAACTCCTACCTAACTAGTCTATCACACTACAGCAGGACGCAGTTATGGGACATGCAATGGAGATTATTGGTCTACAACTCTCCCAAAGGTGTATTTCACATTGGATAACCTCAGCAGGCTTATCAGTATACTGCTATGGGGTGGCCAGTGTGTGCATGGCCCATACACAATTCATGTAGGGGTGACACACCACAGGCAGCCACTCACGGGGTCATATGTCACAGGTGCATGTATAGGGCAACTAGCTGACTACATCCTTATACAGCCATGTTGCGCAGCTAGCACGTGGACCACATAGTCTGTGGTGCTGACAGGTACTGGTAGCTTGTAACTGCAGTGTGTGACATCTGCACCTGATGTGTTTGGGGCCCTTTGACTGTGTGTGAGCATGCCCAGTAAGGCCGTCTGTTTTGCATGTGTGGAGCATATCCAGTGGTTTGTACTGCACAGCTGACCTTTGTGTTGTACACCGAAAGATAGCATGCTGTGTCTGCACTCTGATCATTTGACATTGACTATTGCAACATGTCTGCATAGCAGGAGTACACTTGACTATTTCTATATTTCTACACAGGATTGGGGGGGGCACACCTGACTGGTACTATATTTCTATGTGGGGTGGGGGGACACACCTGACAGTTGCACAGATTTGCTATGTTTGTACGGGTATGTCCTGTAGTCCATTTCAGTAGTAGTCTTACCTATCATGCTGGCTAAGCCATACCTTTGTACTACCATTCTTATCTTTTGATTGCATACACATTAGTTTCTGACTTCGTGGCGATCACAACTGACATCCCACTACCTGGCCTGCTGTAGTCTGTCCGTGTAGGCCTGGGAGGGGGTTACCCATACCCCTCATTCAGAGGCCATAGTACGGCATTTGTTTGTGTTTGTCTACACCTGTCCTGCTGGCTGTGACTGTTGTTGGATATGTGACCCCCTCCTGACTGGCATGTGTGAGTCCCTTATCTTGTGGGTGTCTGAGTATTGAGGGTGGTGCTGCAGGGCTGCCTATGTCGGATGCACATAGTATACTCCCTACGCATGGTTAGGCACAGGTAGTGTAATGTTTGGCATCCCTTTTACTGTATGTGAGAGCCAGAGAAAGGTGCTATTCTCTGGGTCCCTCCCGTGTCAGTGTATGTGCTATGCATTGCCTCTTTGCCAGGGCCAGGGCATACTGGGCATGCCTCCTGGGGCAGGCACAGGTTGTTCCTCCTCTGAGTCACTCTGTGCTTGTGTAGGCCTTGGCATTAGTGGGGGGCTATGTGGCTCTGCCCCTTGCTGCTCATGCTGCAGCTGTTTTCTCCAGGATCATATTGTGTAGCATGGCACATACAAGGACAATTTGGGTACATGTAGTTGGTGAGTACTGCAAGGCTCCACCGGATGTGTCCAGGCACCGGAACTGTGACTTGAGCATCCCAAACACATGCTCTATTATGATTCTTGTTTGTGCATGTGCCTTATTATGGAGTTCTTGTTCCTGTGTGTGTGCGTTTCTGATGGGTGTCATCAGCCACAACTCCAGTGCGTATCCAGCATCCCCCACTAGTTGACCGTGTGGGATGTCCCCACTGGCAAATTTCTGGTACAGTTGCGTTAGATGCCAGATGTGGACGTGTGATAACTTCCAGGGTAGCCAGCACACACATTCAATATTATGCCCTGGGCATCTCACATGACCTGGCAGTTGATGGAAGGGAAGCCCTTGCAGTTGATGTAGACCCTAACCTGCTCACTGGGTGGTGCTTTAATATGTATGTGCATGCAGTCTATTGCACCCACTACCTCAGGGTATTCTGCTATTTGCTGGAAGAGATGCATACTGCTGGCCAACGCCTCACAGGGGAGGGGGAAATATAAGTGCTCACCAACATGTGCTGCCATGGCATCCAGGAACTGGTGGAGTACCCTGGATGCTGATGCCTGTGAGATCCCCATCATATCCCCAGTTGGCCTTTGGAAGGTACCTGTAGCTAGTATTGTTAGGCCTACACATACCTTCATTTCCACTGGGATGCATTCCCCTCTGTTAGTTCTGTGTGTCAGGTGTGGCCTGCACAGCTCAACAATCTTCTGTAGGAGGTCCCTGTCCACCCTACAGCACTCCACTATCTCCAGCTCATGTAGTCCTTGGTAGATTGCCCTGGCTCTGTACACTCTTCTCCGTCTCCTCACTGTGGGTTGGTCGGCAGCATTCCCATCCTCACCACCCTCAGCCTCTTCCACAAGTTGTACGATAGTTATTGCAGCTACTAACATTTTGCTGTTGTGAGTGTTAAAAGTTCCCTGGTTCTTTACACCGGTGGTGCAGGTTGTGGGAAAAAATGGAGGGGTAGGTATTTGCATAGTTTATAGTGGTGTTCTGGGCTGGGCTGGTCTGCTGCCTGTGAAATTGGCTGGTTCCAATACATTTCACCTGGCAGCGAACCTAGTACCCCTTGATTAACTTCCTACTGCTGGTTTCCCTTCCCATTGCCCTTCTGATTCATCCCAGGAGCGCACCACGCAATTGGTGTACTCTAATGTACACACTGCTGCTATTTCTTGGATTCACTTCCTTTATCTTCCTGCAGATCCCATTGCACAGCGCGCACATCCGCTTACACTTTGTCATACATGCTGGGCAGGTTTAGACACACCTCCTGGCTTTGCTGTGCTAAGCTGGATGCAACCCCAAGCCACAGGGCTCCAATCCACTGACAGTATGCCTGACACTTCAACACATGATGTCACATACCTCCTAGTTTTGAACTCAGCTATTCATACTCTTACACTGTTGGGATCTGCCTCACATGCTGGGGAAAACCATGATTCACTATCCTTCCCCTCATTTGCATAGAATTGCCTGCTAATGCATAGTTACATGTGTCACACTGTGCCTCCCCCTTAGCAACCACTAATCACTGGCCAGGTTGTTTTTTACCTGCCATTGACTTGCATGGCGGAATACTGATTTTAGTTAGACTGTTTCTTTTAGGTTTATTTTCTTATTTCCCCACTGATCCCATTTGTGTGCTGCTGCCCTATGCTTCAACAGTCGTGACCGGTGGACATATCATAAAAGTTGTATTTTGTACATTTGGCATTATTTGCAATGTCAATGGCCTTCTACTTGGCCATTGGCATGCTTCCTCATTGATATGCATCCTTTATTTGGAGCTGTTATAGCTCTGTTTTGGAGTTTACAGTACTGTACTCGGTTACTAACTGAGTACATTTCTGCATATTATGCTAGTCCTGCACACCCTGATTCCTGCTTCCTGGATGGCAGATTTACCTCATTTGCATGGTTTCCACCTGCAAATGGGGTGATTTGCATACAGGGGCTGGGAACTTGCAGCACTAGTGCTACAGCGCTCGCACACGTAAAACGTGCACATACGTGGATCGCTTGGCCGCCATATTGGCAAAATTTCCTCTTACACTAATCATGCACACTGCAAGCTTTTGAGAATCCAGGGATGTGTCTTTAATTTAACTTCTGCTTATTTTTATTTCGTATCTATTGAATTCTGTTTCCTTTGTACACTATTTCTGATTCTATAGATATGCCAGCTCAAGTCTTTGTGCTGTGACCAAGGCTTTCTTGCCTTGGTCACATTTTCTTGTATGTTTGGTCTACATAAATTTTGCTGTCTATACTATCTGGCCCTACAACATCTTTTTCATCTAGATCCTTTTTTTTCTCATTCATGACTGGCTTGTTTTAGTACATGACATAATTAGTCTTATATGGACTATAAACTTGACATGCTCTCTGATCTTAATTTGTCTCATCTATCTTGGCAAATGTAAATGTTTCAGGTTTATTTTCAGTTGTTGTATAGTATATAACAGACCAGGAATATGTCAATCTCATTCTCTTGTTTACTTTATCAGATTATCAGATAAGGCAGCTTCAGTATACTGAGCACACATTCATTCAATCAATCATTTATTCAATCATTCATTCAAACATCAAGTCATTCATTCATTCATGCATCTGTTTATTCATTAATTTGTTCTTATCTTTTAGGATTCACACACTTCTGTTATCTTTTATATTCAGGACTTCCTTCTGCTAGTCTCCAACATTTCACTTATATATCTTGACATATAATGAGTGCTTATGTGGGATGAGAGATACGTAGACAAAAGTGTCCTATAGCCATCCTACTGGAAGATTGAATGGCTTTTTGTTAATAGACCAGTATTGATTTTGCCTTCCCTGAGCGTGCTTGATAAGCAATGATATCACAGGTGTAACACACGTGAGAATTCACAAGCATGCCCAAATCTTACCTTTTAACATCAAACCTGTAGTATTTACCTGCCAATCACTGTTCTCCAAAAGTTACTTCTGAAGTATTACTAGAGGTCACTGATTGATGTAATTGTCAGTGACCCCCCACTAGTGAGACAAAGAGAGCCACTCAGCACTCACTCAGGTCTCCACTGTGAATTCATGTTGATCCATCAAAGCTACTTTCAAGGAATGCAAATAAAACCAGTTCACCAAAGTTGCTTCACTGAATACTGAAATAATTTTTTGCAGGACAGGAATCATCCCTGCACCCCACATGTGGAAGGATGCTTCCCAGAAATATATACACCAACTCCAAGGCCACACAACAGTGTTAAAAAAGGTAATCTTCACTTTCACTGAAAGCAGATTTGGCAAACTGGTTTTGGTTGTTTCTGTTTGCTAAAATCACCTTCAACAGATTTACATGCTCTCTTCTACTACACCCAATTTACACCTATCTCGACCTTCAGAATTACACCATCTAAGTTACCAGTGTAAGTGTCAGGTGCATGGGCCTTAAATACACTGCTGGTACCAAATATTAAGGGTGATTGGCATTAAGATAATATTTCAGACGTACGCTATCAGTTTGAATTATTGTATGTGTTGTGTCAGTAGAGTATCAAGTAAAGTGCTTTTTTTTGTCTTGGAAGAACTAAAGCTGTGAGTTGTATTCCCAAATTAGGTACTTCAAGTCATATGAGTTAGTGTTACTGGCTCAACACATAGTAGTCTTGCCTTCAGATCTCACATATGTTTTTTTTTTCTTTTATGGAATAGACTTCACTTACATGTAAAGCAAAGTAGCTCTCTGACCCTTTGCAGCACATCCTGGACAAATGAATGGTCTGGAAACTCAAAACCTCAATGGATGCAAATAAAGATAAGTAACAGTTATTCATGTTGTAGTGTACTAATGGATTGAAATCACTGAATAAACTAATAAACTAGCACTCTGCTTCTACAACTATCCTATGCACTGCAACTGTTTTTTTTTTTTAATTCTTACCTGTCATATATACACTGAAGGCATTTTACAGCCATGTCTAATAGTTTAAGCATGGAATTGCTAATTTTAAAGCACTGGACATAACATGACACATTGAAGTTTATTATTCATCAGTGTGATTTCGGTATGAAACTCGAATCATCTCTAAACCAATATCCATAGCTTTCTTTGCAATGCACATGGATTAACATCTTCTTAGTTAAAATGCATTACCAACAATTAAATCTTATGTTACAAAATCCCTGATGCCCATAGACATGGTGCACTTTCTATTCTATTTCTGGATTGTTTGGTACAATACACATCCTACATTACTTCATCTAAATTCTGTCCTAGTTCTGTCTTTGTATTATTGCCCTCAGATTTCTTTTGACAATCAACTGCTCTGCCCTTCTTACTTCTTTGCCATCCTGTTTTGCTGCTGCACAGTTTTTGCATTATTTCGTCATTTACATATTCTACTATGAATGGCATTGTACATACCTCTTGCAGTTTCATGCCCTTTATTATGATATGCTTATATGTATCAAATCTACATATCACTGTGTGTGCTGCATTTATTTTAGTGTAAAGAGACATTCATAGTTAGTTATGATCCTGGAACCTCTGGTAACAATAGCACTGTGCCTTAGAACACTTATATTCTTATAAGGTACAAGAACATAAACGGTATGCAAACCTGATAACATCTGCCATCCTGATTTCTGCACATTGCATAATAATTGTCATCAGTATCTTTATAATCTGCAGTGTATTAAGATACTTTCCATGACACTCATCTAGTAATGAGAGTTTCCTTATCTGTGTATTGCGACACCATCATATAAAATAGCTCTTTGTTACCAGCTGGTAATGTGAATATGTTTTCAGATTAATGTAGAAAAGAAATGAAATAAGTAAAATGTCAACTGTCTCTCTTTTCGATTCTGTATTAGATTCTTCCCTAAAGCATGATTAATTTATACTGAAAACAGTAATGTGATAGCATGTTCCTGAAATATAATGCAAGAAAATAGATCATATTATTTGCAAATAGTCTCTCGTCACAAAGATAGCCTTCTGTTTTTTGTCACAGTTTTCTTTTTATATTCAGGCAAACACATTAAAGCTTACATCAGATATACAACTACCTTCACAAGTTTATTCAACTTTGCCTAAGTAATTGACGCTTGTAAACTGCAGCTCTCCCCTTTCCCTATTACCACATTGTGACATGTTTCACTTTAGCGTGCCTACTGAACAAATGCCATTAACATTTAAGGAAAGAACTACAGCACCTCTGTACTGTAAACAGTCTGTATCAATAGACGTATGACGCAGACTCATTGCATTAAAATAAATGACTGGAAAAAGGTGTCGTGAGCATTAATTTAACCACCAGACATCTGCTCTGAACTTACAAATCCTTGATTAGTGAATCGCAGTAGCTCTTGCGTTAATTACTTAATTACCCTTCATGTCATGCTCTCAGCCTTTCTTTCTTCCTCTTGTTTCTCTCTTTTCACATTCAGGCTCTTTCCCTTTTTTTAAAGTGTATGTGTTGTTTACTTTCCTTTGCTTGGCGTTACCAAATAGAAGCGATTGTAACATAAGAAACCCTCCCTAAGCAAACAATGCTTGTAAATCATATCTTACCTGATTAGAGTTCTCCTCAGGTGTCTAATTCCATAAAACTTTGTTTCATTATATGAAGATTTGCTATTAAACATGGTCATTGTTTGAACAGTTAGCATTTAAATGTTTTGCATGAGAAAACTGAGTAGGGGACATTCCTTTGCCAGAGTTTAGAGCTACATGTTTCTAGTTAATTTAAGATGTTTTGGATTGCTGTTTTGGTTCGTTGCACCACCCTCCATATTTTGGCTAAGCATCACAGGTGAAAATATGTGGAACATCACAGTAGAGAAATGCAGAAGGCACAGTACATATTAACATTAGCTTTGAGAACGTGACATCTGAGGAAAAAGTAAAAGCTTGAAGCATCAGGAAATTAATTTGCAGTGTTAAACATTGAAAAGCTTTATGAAGGCAAACTCGGTTTGTTGGCATCAACAGTCTACATAGCAAATAATATTTTTTTCAACCTTCTGCAGGGCCAAGAGTGATGGCTCCTTTGCACAATAAAATAAGTTTAATACATACACACATAAATATATATATATATATATATATATGTGTGTGTGTGTGTATATATATATATATATATATATATATATATATATATATATATATATATATTTTTTTTTTTTTTTTTGGCTCTTACACAGCTCACCAAAGTTGTTAAATACATTGAAATTTTAAGGATGATAGTGGAAAATAATATGGTGAAAAAGATATTATAAG
>NC_056726.1:198807981-198870481 GCF_019279795.1 Protopterus annectens | reverse complement strand
TTCCGGTGCCTGGACACATCTGGAGGAGCCTTGCAGTACTCACCAACTACATGTACCCAAATAGTCATGGTATGTGCTATGCTACACAATATGATCCTGCAAAAACAGCTGCAGCAGGAGCAGCATAGGGCCGGGCACAACAGCCCCCCACCATTGCCAAGGCCATCACAGGCAGAGCGTGACTCGGAGGAGAAACAACCTGAGCCTGCCCCAGTAGGCAGAAGGAGGTGTGCCCAGTATGCTTTGGCCTTGGCAAAGAGGCAACGCATAGCATATACACTGGCTCAGTAGAAACCCTGGAAATTATACCTCTCTCTGACTCACACATATAGTAAAAGTGATGCCTAACTTGACACTACCTGTTAACAAACATGTATAGGGAGTGTAAAATGTGCATCCGAAATAGGCAGCTCTGCAGCACCACCTGAGGCATGATTGCTATGTGTTAAGCAATATAAAGCACTGCTAAACAGCTCTCACCACTATTTAGTATATGTAAACAAAATTGCACACACTAAGTAGCACAACTACAGGCAATGTTCAGCAATATTGTGCACTGTCTAGCAATATTGGGCAACATTGAGCAATGTTGTGCAAGTCTGGTCAAATGTGGGTATAGTTCATCAAAAGCAGGTTAACAAGTTCATATTTGCTTCACGTTTCTTGAAGCAGTCTGTTCTGGCATGTATGAAAATATGAAGCAGTGACAGTCCTTAAACCCAGGATACAGTGCACTATAGTCAGAGTACAGAACCACTAAACCATGACAGTATGCAGTATGTCAATGGTCAGCCTGTATGAAAAAATGTTGATAAGTCAATGCTAAGTATATCATGGAAACCTTGCAGGCATAGCATAATCCCAGTTGAGTTAAGACACAAAGGTGAGGCCTGCAGTAATAATAGAACCTGATATTCAACACACATATAGTATAAATGTTAATATTGGTAATATTCACACACATCAACAAATGTAGTGGACCTCAGGCAGCAACATACTGCAAGATCACACTGGGCATGCTCACACACTTGAAACTATGAGACAAATGTCAGGCAACAAAACACTGAAAGTCTGAACTGGGCATGCTCACACACATAGGGCAAGTTTGAGTACAGCAGTGGGCCACACATATCCCTCAGTTGCATGTGTCAACCCAGGAACCTTGCACTATTCACCAATCCACTATGTGCACACAGTGATATGACAACAGACACAATATAATATAGTGAAATCCTGTCACAATCAAACATGTTATGCAGAAACCTAGGTTGTTCATAGGAGGTGGCAAAGCAAAGAAGAAAGAAAACCTGCAGTTAGTACCATCACTGAACAATGTGCATCCCGAACATTAGCATAGGTTCAGAGGTTGACACTAGGCTATCTGCCTTAGGGTATGTAGAAGCCTAGCCACAGTGTGTTTGTATTCTGCATCCACGCTAGATCAGTAGACTGTGCCTATTAATAGTAGGTCACACAAGATACCTCACATATGTTCATTTCATTCTGCCCCTGTCTAGCAAGGACCCATAACATATCCCAGGGATAAACATACGATCACCCATCCACCTGTGAAGATGTCACCTGTAGGTGGTCAGCGTGAGTCTGTGCATATGTGGGACTGTGATCACATTCCCGAGTGAGTGCAGCCTCTGTGATGGTAATATGCCCCTCCAGCATTTCCTATTAACATTATTGCTCATAAACCTGTCCCTGGAGCATGTAGCTGTAAGGGACTTTGATATCCTCACACGGAACCTGTCCATCAATGCTGTGATGGACATGGCTTCAAACAAAAGGCACATATTGCATCCAAGTAGGCAGCAAGCAACTGAGGAGAGCTGGGGTCACCCATCTGTGTGAGTCCCTAGATCCACTTGGTTATGTAAATCTGTGTACATTCCAGTTGCTGCAGGTGATGGGTAAGTACATCCAAAATGGGGCATTGTATCCAAGCATGTGCCTGATGACTATAGGGTCACAATGACCCCACCTGATCTGGATGTAAAACCATATGAGATAAGGTTGGCTAAATAGAAGGTGTGTCCAACATTGGCAACGTGAATGTCAAAGGCGAGAGTACTAAGCATTCATGTCCCCAAATCACAAATCACACACACTGTACGTGATGTATCATCACCTATGTGGTAATGTGTGTGCACAATGTTACTATCAAAGGTGATGACTACGCATCCAAAGGAAGGTAGCTGTAGGCCATGGCTCTGGCACCAGTCATCCATCTCTGTGAGACCCTTTCTGAGGATGCTTGTGCCAGCTGTGGAGTCGATTATGGCACACAGTTTGCAGTCATCTGCAAACATGGTCATCCATATGCAAACATGGTCATCCATATTCCTCCTGTGTTAGCCAGTATGTATCAGACATGGCACCTGCAATACTGACCATGTGTGTGCTATCCATGATCCAGTTAGCAATCCATCTTGTGACATATGTGTAGATATTGAATCCGGTGATCTAATGTGTAAAGGCCAAGTGGAGTATTGTGTAGAAGTGGTGTGTGAGCTCCAGGTAGGCTGTGTGGACAACCCTGTGTACATCTATGGACCTGTTAACTGTTTAAAGACATCAAACATCTGCAAGAGGCAAGATATGCCCACAACAACACCAAATTGTGTAGGATCCAGTGTTTGTAGGTTCACAATGTGTATGTGTATGTGTTCCATGATGATACACTCCATAGCATAGCAGACCAGGATAGTTAGGCATATATTGTGATAATGTCCAGGGTCCCTTGTGGCACCAGCACTGTGGAGCATTTACACCGTAGCTGTATGCCATTCCATGGGTACACATCCTGTAGTAACTGTGATATTAAACAGTGACATAATGTGAGTGTGAAGTTTGTCATGAATCTCGTGCATGCCACAGTCTGGGACACCATCTGGTCCCACTGATGCTGTGTTGTCTGCTATGGAGAGGGCAGCACACACATGTTCATCTGTGATGTCAGGGAGGCTACACCCTGTTGTGATGGACATGTGCACTGCAGGGGTGGATGGTGGGGAAACATTCCCACTGAACCTGTTGTCCAATGTGTTCGCAATGTCAGTGGGTTCAGTGTATCATTTGTAATTATGCAGTAACTCACAGCATATCTGTGAGTTCCCACCCAGGTCCCTGACATAACTAAATAAGGCCTTGTGATTGTCCATAGTATCTGTTGCAAGTGTCCGTTAGAAGTGGGCCTTAGATGAATCAACAAGTGATCGTAGCTATACCATAGCACTGATCAGAGATGCCTTCCTGAGTGTGATTGTGCTCTATAATGTAGTAGCCTCCTCCTGTCCCTGTATAGCTCAGTAATGGCCATGGCCCAGTATACAGGTCTCATTTGGAGGAGTAAGTCTTGTAGTTATCTGGGATAGCATGATCCATACATTCCAGTAGTTGTCCATAGAATGTGCTTGTAAAGTATGAAGTGGTCTGAGCCATAATTAACACTGTCCCAGGGTCATTGAGGGATACCACCTCAGTTTGTACATGTGTGACATTTGCACATGAGAAGTATGTCACTGAGATCACATAGGATGTGTGTGTGTATGGGATATGTATGTCTAGTGAGATGAATGTATGTTCCGACCTTAACAATTACAGATATACCTCTGTTGTGGAACATAGAGTCCCCATGTGGGTGATGATCAGGTCCCACATGTTTAACCCCCTATGGGTGTGGTGACCAGGTCTGCCATAGCATTTGAGTGTAACAATTCTAGCAACTGTTGTGCGAGGGTGTCACTGCTTGAGTAGTATACCCAGTCAATGTTTGTGTATTTGAAGTCACACAATATAATGGTGTTTGGTGAGACCTTCACATTCCCCAGTGTTCCCAGGAATAATGACTGTTGTGCCCAAGTTTGGGAGTGTGGTCTGTAACAGTCTACAAACTGAAATGTAGTTTTGCCCACTCTCAGTTGCACATGTACATTCCCCAATGCTTTGTGTACTGCTACCAACCTGGAGGTGTGTGTATGAATGATGTATATGGATACCCCCCCTATTGTTGTTGTCCGGTCCGAGTCTTGTGTCTGAAAACCATGGTATGACATAAAACCTGTTAGTGCTGCTGTGCTTTTGTGAGCCTGAACCAGGTGTTTGTTACTGCACATATATCAACAGATTCCATACTGATGTGAGTCCTGAGTGCATGCGTTCTGAGGGTTAGGCATCAGTTGTTGAGCACCATCACTCTCTGTTTTCTGTACCCTGTAATGCCTATGGCTGTGGTTATGTCTTCTGACCCTCGCTTCAAACAGCCACTATGTGTGTGTCAAGGGCCTAAGCCTGTCTGTGAAAGCCTAGGGGTGACAGGTGCATGGCATCCATAGCGAATGTACATGGCATGTTGAGCATGTAATCCCAGGCTGACAGACACTGGATCCCCTGTGAATGACAAAAATATGTTAGTATGTTAGGTAACTGTTAAAAGTGATCATGTCATCTGTATACTGTGACATAGTGCTTGGTGAGGGTAAGATGCTACACAAGGTCAGGGTCATACTGTCCTGGGCTACATGATCAGAGAGCTCCTCTATGTCTCTTGTCATGTAGTCCAGGGAGGAACGTCTGAGGGTTTACACACCAGAATGGTCAATGATGGAGCCATATTTGTACTTGCAGTGGACTGACAACAGTGCATGTGTCATGTGGCATATCCTGGCACCCTACACACAGCACAAAGTGACCTTCACCTTGTTCAGCCTGGTGAGTGGGATGTCAGTGTGACAGACAATTACAGTCACCTAATACAAGTGTATGAGGTGTGTTGTGTAGGCCTAAGGGCAGTGACTGTGTGGCACAATGACTTTGTGAACTATGTGATATGTGTGTATGGTTGTGTGTTAGCAGTTGTTTGTGTGTCTGCTTTGGATGTCTCAGCTGCTTAGGCAGAGTATATTTAGATGCTCCAAGTATGTCATTGTGTGTCAATGTATATGGTTTGCTGTTGTCATAGGTGCATGTGTGACCGTATTTGTGTTGTGTGTGGTTACCTTCACCACCCAATAGACTGTGCCAGTCATGGCTTGGGAGAGCTCAGCCTCCTGTCTGTCTATACAGTTGCACCTCTCACATATATCTGAGTTTGTTGGCAGGAGGACATTGTTATCTGTGTACATAAGGCAGTTGTAACAATGCATCAGAATTCCAATATGCACCAGCTAGACTGGAGAGTACACACAAAACTGACCTTTGGACATGCCAGTATATGATGATGACATACACTGTCGACTGATCACAAAGGATCAGTAGTGTGTCAAGTGTGTAAAAGAGTATAACAGGGTTTTAGTGTTTAGGTTTGTTGTTGCTGTGGAAAGATAATCTGCAAAGGAGTACAGACAGAAACATTACACCTCCTACAGCTATGTCAGAAATATCAATGTACCGTAATATATGTCCTGAGTCAGGGTCAACTGTACCTGACTGACAATGTCAACATCCTGTCAGACAGGCCCATACATACATACCCACCTCCCAATGACAAAAAAGCCCTAACATCATACCAGGAGATATCATATGTAGAATGTGTAAACTGGTCCTCCCAATGCCAAATGAATCCCATCATGTGGATAACATTGTTTCCCCATATGTGTCATAAGTGAACGACAGGATAAACAGACACTGCACCCGAACAGTGTGTTGAGCCTCACACTCTCTACAGGATCTTACACCGTTGAATGTGTTACAGCAACATGTGGCACACCCCACAAGTGTTGGTGCACAACACACCATGGGAACTATATTCCTATAAGCCTACGAAGTCCGAAATGCTAGTCCATGGAGTCCATCATGACTGCAGTCAGGAACAGAGATATTGTAAACCGACAAACACACAACCCAAATGTCTGTGGTATGTCAATGAGCACATCATGTTCCCCAAACCTGCTAGATATCTTGCAAGGCAGCCACCCAGGACATACATCACTGACAGGAGCAACACAGGTCCCACATAGACTTTGAATAGCCCTTTAGCAACATCACAGACACATGTTGTATCCACAAAACCTACAATCCATGCATGAATATGTATTGTCATATGAAGGAATGGTAATTTGTCCACAGATAGATCACATCAGGTATGAATTGTGTATTCCTGTTCAAGGGTGGCACAGTGGTGCAGAGTTGTTGGCAATGTTCACAGCAGTTTGTTTGATTTCTCGGGTTTGCTGGGTCTGGGTCTGTGTGGAGCATGTTCTCCCTCCTGTGTTCGTTCTCCGGTTCCCTGGGGCTCGGTTTCCTCATTCCAAAGACATGCATCTGGCATTTCTCTTCTCGGCCTCCGCTGAAAACAGGCTCTGTGGAACCTAGTCGGACATTCCCGGTCAACAAATGATAAATAAATAAAATAAAAGATGTTCACACCTGCTGACCCACAAAGTTCTTTCCTGGGATTGCATAACACTAAGTGCACACACATTACCATGTCCAGTCTGATGATGCCAGCAACCTACAAATATAGCATGTGAATAGAAAACACACAGTAAAGGATATAGCGCATCGTGTTAATGAATATCTCACTAGTATCAAAATATAGTTAGATAGGTGTTTGAATCCTGCAATTGCTGACTGTGTGTGAGATTGGCTTTGAGAGGAGTGGCCTTTTTGGAGACTGCGGAAACACATTAGGAGTGGTGAATATCTCTTTGCCAAGTGTGATGATGTCAGAATCCTAAAAATAGAACTTTGGAAATGACTGCTCCCAGGAAAGCAAATAGTGTGTTGTGTTAATGTGTATCACAGTAGTATCAAAACATAGTTAGGTAGGGGTTTGAAGCCTGTAAATGTGTGTGTGTAAGATTGCCTTTAACAGCAGTGGCCTTTTTGGAGACTGTGGAAACACATTAGGAGTGGTGAATACCTCTTTGCCAAGTGTGATGATGTCAGCATCCTACAAATAGAGCTTTGGAAATGAATGATCCCAGTAAAGCAAATAGTTTATCATGTTAATGCATATCTCACTAGTGTCGTAACATAGTTAGGTAGGGGTTTGAATCCTGTGTATGTGTAAGATTGCCTTTGAGAGGAGTGGTCTTTTTGGAGACTATGGAAACACATTAGGAGTGGTGAATACCTCTTTGACAAGTGTGATGAGGTCAGTATCCTACAAATAGAGCTTTGGAAATGAATGCTCTCAGTAAAGCAAATAGTGTGTTTTGTTAATGCGTATTTCACTAGTGTCATAACATAGTTAGGGAGGGGTTTAAATGCTGAGTGTGAATGTGTGTGTGTGAGATTGCCTTTGAGAGGAGTGGCCTTTTTGGAGACTGTAGAAACACATTAGGAGTGGTGAATACCTCTTTGCCAAGTGTGATGATGTCAGCATCTTACAAATAGTGCTTTGGAAAAAAATACTCCCAGTGAAGTAAATAGCGCGTCGTGTTAATGTGTATCTCACTAGTGTCATAACATAGTGAAGTAGGGGTTTGAGTCCTGTAAGTGCCAAGTATGTGTGTGATTTCCTTTGAGAGGAGTAGCCATTTTGGAGACTGGGAAAACACATTTTAAAAGAGGTACATCCCTCTTTGGAAAGTCTGATGATGTCAGCATCCCACAAATATTCAAGGAGAACAACAATCACCCAGTAATGCATATAGTGTGCTGTGTTAATGCGTATTTCTCTAGTATCATAACATAGTTACGTAGGGGTTTGAGTCCTGCAAACACTGTGTGTGTGTGTGTGTGTGTGTGTGTGTGTGTGTGTGTGTGTGTGTGTGTGTGTGTGTGTGTGTGTGCCACAGGTGGTCAATGCAGTGTGGATTTTGCTTTTACTACGGTATGACATATGTTTCAAACAGTATGTACATTGCACACATCGGGTATCTGCATGTCAAATAGATTTGTGTACATGTGACCTCAATCAGAACATAGGTGTGAAGCCTGCATACTACATGAATACATTTGTAACCTTTGACAGATTGTGTCGCTGCTTCTCAGATCATAGGTCACATATGTATGTATGCGACAAGACCGGCCAATGTAGTGATCCGTGGCCAAGGACATCCCTGCCACACACACCCATGACATGTACTATAGAGTACTGTGAGTGAGGGTAATTGCTGGGGTATATGTCAGACATGTTCATACACAACGACTGGCAATAATGGACAGTCATTATAGGTGTGCACCAGCCCTGTGGATATGTATGCAGGCCCCTAATGTGTTATGTGAAACACCGTGGGACCCCACAATACCTATGGATATGTGGATACCAAGGGACAGATGACATAACACGTGTTTGTCTGTACACATTGGTACCCAACATACATGTTTAGGGCTACCACCTATGTGGTACTGTTGGGATAGTATGTATAGCAAATGTGGATGACTATGCCATAGATGGCATACTGCTATACAGCATGTATTGGACAACAGGTATCTGTCTGTATGATACCCTTGTGTAGGATATGCGTCCCATCCGGGGAATGCAGTGTAGGCCAATGCATGCATTTCCAGATGTGGATGGACATATCCCTAGTATGTTTGCATGTACCGAAGAGGGCTATATGCCACACATGTGTGGTCCCAGGAACGTGTGGCGGTCAATACCACTGGTTACTGTTATAGTATAGTACTGGAAGGATCCAACTGTTACTGAGTTCCCTACAACTGTGAGTCATTTGTCAGGACATCTTCTAATGATTGGTTATAGTCATGCTGTTGAGGTGGTGTATACTGCCAGACTGCAGATCATTGACAGATATCAACGGTATCACCCACAGCATAGTGCCAACCCATGTCATACACACATGTACCCATGTTAGTACATATCTGTAGTAGAATGCATACTGGCCATCGAAAGATACCATGAGATGTTAACAATGTGTAGAACAGGGTATGTCGCACATCCCACGTGTCCACTATGCACGTACATGCAGACAGTGCGCACACACCATGTTCACAGATGTACACCCGCTAATTTGTAATGCACACATCACACATCTACTGTCCACTCACTAACACATGCTGGCAACACTGTATACTTCAGCCAAGTGGCACATGGGTGGACAATACATACTCAGACCCAACACTGGTGTAAACATTGCTACAATGACTATCAGAGCTGTGATGCATAATGCCTGCTCAGATATACCTACAAGGATATCAGTACACCTTCCTGTTGGCAACTTCCTACTATTGCTACACTGCTATGATGTCACCCTGTGCATCAGAACCATGTTAGCCTATTCCTGCATCAATGTGACAGATGACAGGAGGTGGCACAGGTGTCATCATATGCACAAGGTGTGTTGTAGATTTGCCAGAACCTGACATTGACCCATCCAATCGGCATGTGTGTGTGTGTGTGTGTGTGTGTGTGTGTGTGTGTGTGTGTGTGTGTGTGTGTGTGTGTGTGTGTGTGAGGGACAACAGTACTGCATCGGCCAATGTTGATGTAATGTGTGTGTGTGTATGTGTGAGCCCTAGTTGTATGGTAAATGTGTGTGTGTCTGCATGCACACAACTCCACCATGTGGCTGCCATATATGGGCGGTTGTGGGACAGCCACAGACTGTACCTGCTAGGCCATACAGATCACTGTCTCTGGCCATGGACACAGTACCTGTGCCTAGCAGGGGTGCTATGGGCAGTATCGGGTACCAACCCTGAGTGGGTGCTATCATCAGAGGCAGAGGTATGATGACTGGACCCATGTCCCTGCTGGGACTGGCCAGCACCACATGCATGTGGTCTAGCAGGACGGTCAATGGACAGGCCAGCTCCAGCATTGCTGGGGCTGGTACTGCCACTATGTGAGTGGCTGTGATCCGTGGTCCGTCTGCAACGACTGCCAGCTGATGCTGTTGCTGGCATGCATCTGCGTTGGCTTCTCATCCTTCCCGCACAGTCCTGGCTCATGGCTAACACATTGTGGAGAACATCTAATGTCTCCCTCTAATGGCTATCAATGACCTCGGTGTAATTCTGGATGGCACCGGCAAGGTCATGGATGCTGTCATTGATAGCAGTGTAATGGGCCCTCTGTGCCCTTAGACCCTGTTGGGTGTACCGTTCCATACGTGCCTGTACCTGCCTTACAGCCCAGAACATACTGGAGGTTGTAATACCTCTGGGGCACGTCTGCCCGGGGCAATACGACCAGTGGTGCTCCCCCAAGAACCCCTGGACATCCACCTATGTGGTACCATTCCGGTAATCCAGCTATGGCTGCTGTGAGGGGATGCACGTGCCATAGGTACCACACTTTCCTGGTCAATGCCAACTGTAGTATGCTGTCCCTCAGCTACGGCCATTGGTGACGAGGGATGTATTGGCAGTATGAGTGTGCGCATAGCTGGGGTTGACCGCTGTGTACTGTCGATTGGTGGACCAACAACAGACCCTGTCAGACCTTCCTGTGCCACAATACATGTCTCATCATCTCCACTATTAGTGGCAGTGACATCATGTTCCCTGCTGCATTCGGCCATGCCTAACTCAGCACCTGTGGAAGGAAGACGAAACGCACTTTACAATCTGTAAATGATGTTAGCACACATGCACACATGCCCACATGAACCCATGAACAAATGCACACATGCACACATGAACACATGCACACATGCACACATGAACACATGAACACATGCACACATGAACACATGCACACATGAACACAAGCACACATGCACACATGAAGACAAGTACACATGCACACATGCACACATGAACGCATGCACACATGAACACATGAACACATGCACACATGCACAGAAATACACTGCTCACCACAGCACACACACACACACACACACACACACACACACACACACACACACACACACACACACACACCATCAAACCAAAACATACACAATAGTGGGTGATGGTGGGTGACAGTATCACAAGGCAAACAGTCACCACACACATGTTAGCAGGCAGACCATGTGTTTCTCAACACCATGCAGTGCAAGTGTAGACAGCCCTAGCTAATGACATTATGCATGGCTTTGATGCATGTGTGTAGTTGTTCAGTGATTGGCTACACCCTTTAACACAATGTGTACATGGACACAACATTGCTGTACAAGTATTATCTGCTCTGCAATGTCATGTGCACCATCACTCAATGGTATACATACCATGGCTACATGTGTTATCTGTGTGACACATAGATTGCCATGTCTGATGACAGTGTCTGTGTCCATAGCACATAATAGTGGGCACAGGTGTAGCAAATGCATGCAATGTACAGACATGGGATGAGTGGTGCATGTAGATGTGAAGGAATCCCAGTGCACGACATGGACATTGCACAGTGGTTATGGTGCATGTGGGGCATATTGCAGATATGTTGTTGCCAGCCATGACATGGCATGCTACACGACTGCAACATTAAACACCACACATACCCAATGTGTGTCATGTGACCTATACACCCAATAGCATTCCAGGACATATATATGACTCTTTGTACAGATGGTGACTGTTGTGCAAAATGTGTATACTAGCATATGTAAGCACACACACAACATGCTATGCATGGTGTATATAGGTGCATATGTTTGCACACACAGAACAATGAGGTACACAGCAAAGACTGTTATGTGTAGTACTGTGGTCACTGTAACCGGATGGGGTGTAGTACCATTGCCATCATCATCATCATGCATCTTGTGGTCACTCACAGCTACTACTGTATGACAGACCACCACCTAGCATGCTGTACCTGAACTGCAGTGCCGTGGATACGTTCACTATTACACAGCCACTTTGTACATGTGTGTATGAGGTGTCCAGTAGGGAGCATTGGCTAACATGACTGTGTTATGTGTTGAAGAGTGTTGCACAGCCCCATGATAGGCCTCTACCCCTGAGGTACATCATGTGTGTTTGGAAGACATGTGGGATACTGAAGTGTGACCTTACAGCAGGTGTGTGGTTACGCCATATGTAGCATGACTTTGTGTACTGCATGTGATAAATGTCTTATGTTGTGTACAGGTGCTGAAACTATGCCTATCCGATGAGCAGTACGGGGTTGTCACAACTGTGTGTCATGCTCTGTGTATTGCATGTCATTGAGGCAGCTACTGACATTACTGAGCTGTGCAACGTCTCACAGCAAACATGCATAGCATGCATTATGCATAGGTGTGTTACGTGTACATGGCCTACACCTTACCTATGACATGCATATTTCATTACCAACATTGCAGGTATAACATACTCACCAGCATGGATCGGCTGCCCTGCCCTCACACCAGAGGGGCCTACGAGAATATGAGAGGGTTCATCAGTGGCCACAACTGTGGCATTGCTACAGTGGGTATGCTAAACTGCAGTACAACAACAGTCAACAGTCACAGATGTAGGGATATTATTCAAACTATCCGTATTGCACAACACTAGGCAGCGGAACTGCTAAACACACAGTACACATCTCACATACACATAATCTAACAATACAGTTAACTGTAGTCTACAGATAGGGCATGTTACCTGCTTGCTCCAGGTGGATGTGCTGGGTGGCTCCGGCCTCCATTACAACACATGTCAGAGGTTGATGTAGCTGTTGTCCAGGAGCCACCACGCTTAGGAGCAGCTCCTCTGCTCTGGTGAGGGGGGATGAATGGCCACCCCACCACCTGTGGCAAGCTGCTGTCTTTGGATATCAGACACACGCTGCTGGACTTGTCTAATTAAATCACTGCAGTGATGGCGTACCTGCTCATATGCCCGGTTATACATGCCTATGTCATTTACCTGACTAACAAGTTCCTGCCACAGCGCAGTCTGCTCCTGCTGGTGCTGGCTGCTTCTGGAGAAGAGCATTGTCTACCACTGCAATAGGCTGTCAAGTATCACCTCTTCCTCATCCGCTGTGTATGCTGGGTTGCGTTGGTGGGCCATCTGGCTGAAAAAGATATGAACAATATGTGTGAGAGTGTCCTGTGGCACACTTTACACCTTTACCCACAGATATCACTTTACTGACATATATACCATCCTATTGTCTGTCAGAGGTTACACACATTCAATACCACATATTGGTTCTCAGGCCACAACTAACTAACACTGCCTGGCAGACACTATATATCACACCACTATACAACAGTACCCAACACACTGTTTGTGACA
Organism: Protopterus annectens; assembly: GCF_019279795.1. Lineage (NCBI taxonomy): Eukaryota > Metazoa > Chordata > Ceratodontiformes > Protopteridae > Protopterus > Protopterus annectens. Next base: position 198,857,389 of record NC_056726.1, on the reverse strand, counting down.
CATTGCACAACCTCAAGACAGGGGTGTATAACACACCAATGCATGAACAGAGATGTCATCCATTGCAATGGATGTAAAGTACAGGTACAGTAGTACCAATCAACCACCCTAGTCATTGATGCCATAGGCCTGCCTAACAGATGTGTCCAGTTGTTACTATAGGTGGCATACTGCTGTAACAGACTATATATGTTGCTGGATACACACGTTAACCCTGTAACACACATATGATTGCAGCCATTGTACAGGCATAATCACACACACATCAGGCAAACATGCAATGCACCACTGTATGCCAACACAGATGAGCATTACCTGTGTACCATATGGTACTGTGTGCCACTACATACACACCCTTATGCCTGCAGTTTGTCCTCTGTGCAGACTACAGGAAACACACATGACAGTGTTTCCAAGCAATGTGAATGCACACCATACTGTGCTGTTTAGGCCTACAGCTTCAGGTAGTACGAGAGTTCATATTGGTGATGGATTCACCATTAGTACCATTCACTAAGCATACAAGTATTGCTTTAGCCTACAATGAGACACCACATTTGTCAAGCGGAGAACTACATCGCATCATATGCCGTACTACTATGTCTGCCTAACAGTACATTACACATCAGTTGCTGTCCTCACAGATAGGATAGGCACTACCATGTCAGATACAACATCACACTAAACTATCACACATTTACAGACCTTGCACACATTCAGCGTTACACTTATTCAACCTCACATAGCAGCTATTGCATTAGGTCCATGTGTGAATGCATAGTGTCATAGGTAGGTAATATGCTATTGGCCCTAGGTCCTACAGCAGCCTAGCCATATGCTACCCTGGCCTTTGACACACATGTACTTTGATTTCACTTGCCCCTGCCAACCTGAATCACAGAGGTGTTTCCTGGGGTGTATTACCAATCTCCCACACAATCATCAGGGGTATTTATAACAACTGCTAAAGAGGAGCCTTGTTTGCTATTGCTATGTGGTCTATTTCAGTGTATGGCATATTTCTGAGATGGGAACCTATCCCTCCAGCATGTGCTGTTTAGTGAGTTGACAAGGTTTAGGGCCCTAGAGCATGTATCCCCAAGGGATTGTGATATATTGCCATGGTGATTGTCACCTAGCTATGGGTGTGACATACCTCTGTATGTCTGGCAGAGGTCACCTCTGTGTGGCCAGTATGCAATACAGTGTAGTTGTGGTTTTGTGAGTCAGTCTGCATAGGGCATCTGTTTGCGGACAGTATTACCCTTTGGGAGGTCTGTCTGTGGCCTGTTAACCTGGTGTAGTTGTCATGTGAAGTACATACCACACAGGGCATTGTGATGAGTAGAGGGGAACTCTACCCTATACTTCCATAGATGATACACCTGTTGTCATGACACATACCACACAGACAGATTACAGGTGTAGTGTGGCACTGTCTTCATCAAAGTGGAGGCTACTGTCCACCTGTGTCCCATGTTCCCTTATCACACCTTCACTGTTAGGTAGATCTCTACCTATGTGGTAGTTAATGGGTACACTGTTTTGGGAAGGTGGAATGGCACTGCAGTATCAACACTTGTCTACAATATATATATATATATATATATATATATATATATATATTATATATACATATCTATACACATATATGTACACATCCATTGCTGTACACATGGATGTACATATAGGCACTTGTACAGTCCACCTTTCATGGTGGTGATATCACTTATGCGACAGTTGTGGTATGTACAGGTATGTGATTAAATTGCACAGTGTTGTGCAGAATGCATGTGGGTGTCCTCAGCCCTTGTAGCATTAGCAGGCCTCACTGTCTGTAACACAGCAGATCTGACAAATCTGTCCCACAGCATTTAACCACCACATGACATATATCAACACTACCATAGCTGGCCTTAGGCATAGGCCTACTGGGTGGCCGCCTTGGGTGCCGCTCTAGCAGGGGTGCTTTTCCACTATTTATGTGGACACAAGGATGGGGGCACCAGGAAGTGTGGTAGGGTGCACCGTGGAGCCCTTTTGCCTAGGGCACCAGTTGACCTAAGGCCACTCCTGCACACTGCATGCTGTCTTCTAGGCCACACACTACAACCTACATGGATATATGCACATATCAACCTTCACTGACAGATAGCTGTCCACCCTTCACTAACAGTTGCAGTATGTCCCTTGCCCTATGCACATGTGCAGATACAGATAGATACATACTGCTGCCACACATGGATGATTTGCAGTGTGTAGAGTATTCTTTGGGAACATCTACAACATGCCAACACATGTGAGTTACATACCTTACCTTTGTATTTCCCTGCTCTGTGTGTTACTGTTTTGTATTTTTTTTTTATTGGTGGTTTGTTTTGGGTTTTCACCCTCTATTTAACCTTTGGTCTCTGTTTCTCACTTGTTTCTGTCTCTGTCTCAGTCTGTGTCTGTGTCTGTGTGTCTCTCTCTCTCTCTCACTCTCTATCTCACAGCACCTGTAGTGATATAATTGCATGTGTGGACTGCAGGTACAGCCTGCTTTTCTAGGTATCTGCACTTGTGCATGTGACAGCCTCTGCACCAATTGCTGCCCACCATTCAGTAATTGCATGCATCCTGCTGTTTAGTGATTGCATTACTCACTGTGATTGCAGCCCACTGCTATACAATGCTAGGTTCGGTAGGCGTAGCCCTTTCAGATTTCCAAGATGGGGCCCATGCTTGTTTGCTCTGAACACCGTTGTGTCAGTCTGAAGGTTGGTATATGTCTCTTATCTGATGCTAGGGTTGTAGCCAGTTATATGCATGTTGTACTCATACCTGCATGTTGCTGCTTCCAGTACACACATCTCAGTGTAGACATGTACGCACCCCTCCAAATGCTAACACAGGATACATGGGAGTATGTACTTTTTTCTCACTTACACAATTAACTGCCATACAAATGTGGTTATTGCACTGTATTCCTGTGGCCAGTATTTATCCTGGTCTGATACTGTGTGGTGTTTGTAAGGTGCTACTGTAACATTATTCCCTGCTAGGATGGCTGGTTTTCCTTTCACAGTCATGTCATGCAATTCCACAACCACTGCTGGTAAAGACCCACAGAAAAGGGTTTGTGTTATACCATTCCTAATTTCCATTTACATTTCCTCATTGTAATGCATGATATATTTATTTCAGAACTGAGTTATTTGTATATCTGCTGTGGCTTAATGGTAATTCATGCAGTCTATTGTGTCAATGGTCTGGGGTTCGAAACTGGCAGAGGTTTTTTCTTTTGCTGCTCAGCAGAACAAGGGCCCTTCCATAGAATGACTAATGCACTTTTAATCAGTTGTAAGTGGGTTTGTGCGGGTTTGTGCAATGCTTAGTGATGCTAAGCTAAGCGTACACATGCACACACTCGCTTAATCCTGCTTACTACTGCTTAAAAGTGCTTACTCCCGCTAACCCCCATGCTAATTTCTTTGAAAGAAAAGAAAATGGGGAGATAGGAAAGTGGTGACAAAGGGGGCACAGAGAGGGAAAGACAGTAGGAAATCATGCTCGGGATGTGCAGGACGGGTGTAGGGAAGGTCCATAGCTGCTCATTTCTTTACCAGCAACAGCTGTACATATGTTGACAATTTGGAGTGAAATTTGAAACCTTCCACCACTGAAAGAGGGGAAAGGACAACATAGTTTGTTGTACTGCCAATTAGAATTATCAGTGTACATGTCCAATGGACATGTGTGCGAAATGGGAAGCTATGTATGGGGCGTAATTTTTTTTCGGGTACAGATTGCCCTTTTTGTTTTGTTTTTTTTTTTCAGGGGAGAGTGGAAAGTGAGGTAGAGGAAGTAGGTATATTTGGGAGGTAGGTTGGGTAAGTAAACAGACAAGACAAACAAGACGCATACAGGGGCGGAGTATGACACATGGGGTGAGTGAACACAATTGACGGGGACGGATGTTTGGAAATCGCAAGCCCATGAGCCCACAGATGGTAACAGTGGGACTGAGATCCCCACCCATGGGCAGTCACCACTGGACCTTCACAGACCCGAGGGTCACTGTGCAGGGGGCTGTGTAGGAGGGGCAGGCTCACCTGTGAGTCGCACCACTCTTGTCTCAAGCTGATGTAGGGGATCAGAGACTAAACGCTGGATCTCCCTACGCACCACAACCTGGACCCTTCGGAGGGTGACAGGAGGCCCTTCTCTGCCCACACTTGCAGGGGGGGTGAGCCCCATCCCCTGCAGTGCTTCCACCCGAAGGTGGCACAGGACCTATGGAGGAGGGTGGCCTGGGCTGGGCACCAGACCTGCTGGTGCCAGGTGCAACTGCCAGCTGAGGAGGGACAGGTGGGTCCGCTGGGACCAGCCTTCCCATACATTCTGTGATTAGGTGTGTTTAATTACAACATAGACAACAGCATTCCAAGTTAGTTGTAACAGCATGCAGTAATATTCCCATTAACCCAACACACCAGGGTTACAACAGTTGAACAGCAAGCATAACACATGCATGTATTGAATGACAGTGGACATTCCAACAGCATGCAGGTATGATTGGTGGCAACAGGCCACCAGGATTGTGGTGTTTTAACAGGGGACATGCATCAAAGTAAGTGCAGATTTTATATAACAATAGGACATATGTCCCAACAAATGTTATGAGATTAGACATACCCATTGAGGTGTGGAATTGCATTGTTTATGCACATGGAGTCGGGTGTAAAAAGAAACCTCCATTAACATCTTATTAGTACTTTAACTGTACACTACATTCCTATTGACTGCAGGTGTATATCCCCTACATGTATTCTTACACTAGGCAACATGCATTTGATTGCATTATGGGTTTTGCTACTTCATGATATACCTGGCCTATATCTGACATGGTAACTGTCCAGGATGCAGATGTTACTGCTACATACTTGTATTAAATTGACTTGTTTATGTATCTGCACATCTGGATGTGTTCACATGGCTTTTTCACTTGTTTTCTACACAACCCTACTTTTCAGGTAGCACATTAACATTTCTGGGCTACACCTTGACAGGCTACTCATGTGCCAGATTTACCTATGCATGTCAGCCATTTCACAACTGTTTAGGACTGTTGCATACTTTACAGCTACTGGCACTTCCTTCATCCACTTTATATGGGACTGCACTAGGGTAACATTTCTTCACTGCAAGGGTACAACAACATTTCTGAGTAACTGGCACATACACACTGCAAGTATTATACCTTTCTTATTTACATTAAAACTCTCTGTGCAAACCGATTGCACTGGGTAAAGCGCTATTTAGCTTTGGGCAACTATTTTGCCCTGGGTAAAGTGCAATTTAGCTATGGGCAACTGCATTGCACTGGGTAAAGTGTGATTTAGCTATGGGCAACTACATTGCACTGTGTAAAGTGCGAGTTAGCTACGGGCAACTATATTGCGCTGGGTGAAGTGCTGCTTAACTGTGGGCAATTTTATATTGGGATCCTTTAAAATATTTATTTTATTCACTGATACATTGGCCATTTCACTGCTTTTTAGTTATGATTAAACATATATGTTGGGTATTATTCCATATACTGATTTAAAAAATAAATACGAAAGGGAGTGGTGGTACTCGAACCGTGAATGCCTCTTCTTTGTGTGAACGCTCGACCATTACGCTTTTGCGTGTGATTTGCATAAGCATTCTTTCTTATGCTCTTCCATGTCAGAATTGCTAACTGTAGCTAAGCAATGGGCACACCCGCGCACACACATGCAAATACGGGCAGCTATTTTGTGAATTTAAAAAAAAAATTAATGTTATGCATTTTAGAAGTGTGATGGGGGTTTACAATATCAGACAGTGAGGTGTTGGGTACAGGGACATTTGAGCGGACTCGCTCTTGTTTATTTGCTTTTATTTTCAACACTTGCAGGGGCGTGGACATTTAGACTGCTTGGCAGTCGAACATGCCCCCTGCTTTCTTACATGGTCCGTCTAAGACTTACGGTTGAGTCAGCATGCCCTCATGCATATTCATGGCACGCTGACATCATACCGTTCAACTGCAGCCTTTGAGTAAGACTTATTAAGTCTTACATGGAGGATTTGTGAATCCAGGGGCAAGTGTTTAAAAGGAATACACATTTCTGCAAATAAACTGGAGAAATGGAAAAGGTACTTAAGTTCTGAATAAAAAAGAAGGCATTAATGTGTCCTATGATGTTTGACAGATGTCTGACAGAGCAGCTCAGAAACCAAAAAAATAGACCCTGTGAAAAGTATAGAGAATTGTGTTTCTTAAAAGTTTTGGAAGGAGTATGATGCACTTGGAGTATCTAGAATATGTTCATTTTGAAAATACACTGCACCAAAACTTTACAACTGAGCCATTTAAAATCAAGTGCCAATCTCACAAATGATTCAGACAAAGAAGACATAAGTATTTAAGGATTACTACAATCCAAGTTGATGAGCCATTGTAATGAAAATCATAAATTTCTCTTTGGTTTTTAATTTCTCCAAAACTTTTGGGTTTCTAATCCCATGATGGGAATGGACCCTATTCTTGAGTCAAAGTATGATTAAAGTTCATGAAATTAGTATTGTTTCAATCTTTGAAGTCATCCAGAAGTGCTCTTGACAGCACCACAATGTGCACAGTAATGACTCCTGCAATCTGCACGGTGTTACATGTATTGGTAACATATCCAAATACGATTGTAGATTCTTTTTTATAAGACCAGTTGCTCCTACTACTATTGAAACTATCAGGGTATCTTTCTTCTACATTGCACTCATTGCTGCCTGCAAATCCTGATATTATATGACTTTGTGTCTCTCTGTATGCAAGACAATGTAGTCATTGGGTGTAGCGATTTCAATAATCAGTGCTACTTTTGTCGTCTTTTCATGGACCACTATATCTGGTTTCCTTGCATCTATCTTTTGAACTGTTGGTAATGGGTGATCCCATGTGATGTAGACTTCATCATTTTCTCTGATGCTTTGTTGTTCATGTTTCCAGTGTTTTTCAGCTATTTCAATACCATAATGTTTGCACAGTTCCAACAGTCTTGCCACATTATTATGCCTTTCAATATGCAGTCCTTCTGCCATTAGTATGGCACAACTAGCAACGAGGTGTGCAACTGTTTCTAATTCTGTTTTACAAAACCTACATTTGTCTGTTTCTCCCACATGCTCAATGGACTTTGTAAACCAACATGTACGTAGCCCACTATCTTGTGCCACCAATATTAACCTTTCATCCCTTGGTTTGAATTTGCCTCTCCTTAGCCATTCCTGCAGTCATTCCCGATCAACATCAGGTTCTTCAAGAAGTTTCCTATACTTGCAACTATATTTATACATTTTTCCACATTTCTTGCCTTTTCATCTGATCCCTCACCTTATATTCTTTCGTTTGTTTTTTGGCACATTCAGTTGCTGCCTGATTTTTATCTACTTCTGGTTTGATTCCCATTCCCACTTGACACCGATATGCTTCTGTTAGACTAAGAAGGGAAATCATCTTAGATTTGTTCTCCTCATTTTTCAAAACTTTCACTGTATTTTGGTCTTGTGAGGTCAGCAGATATGTATGCTGTCCCACAATTGCAAATCTGTACATGTAATCAATTTACAGAATTGGGAATATATAATGTTGGTATGCAATGATTTTTATAAATCATTTGATGAGCATGAAGCATCCTTCTTGCTTTCCTGGCTAATCTATCCAACATGTTTTGGGGCCAGTCAGTCACTCCAAAACTGTAAGTTAGGACAGGAAGAGCAAATTGGTTTAAAGCTGGAATTTTGTTCCTAGATGTCAACGCTAATTTCAAGATTAATTTAAGTCTTCTAAAGTATTCCTTGCTAAGTTTTATTCGTACTTGTTCATGTTTTATTCACATTTATTCATGTTTTATTGTTGATCCTTCATCAATTCCCAAATATTTAAACACTCCCTCTTGCTCAAGTTCTTTTATATCACATTCTTGTCCCAAACTGATGTTTTCCTGGTGCTGCAGTTTTCCTGCTTTAAAGGTTGCTTTTGTACATTTATCAAGGCCAAATGGCATTCTTATATCATCTGAAAAAGTTTTGACTGCTTGCAGTTGCGCTTTCAGTTCCTCATCTGATGAGCTATACAGTTTTAAATCGTTGACAAAGAGAAGACAAGAAGTCTTTGTTTTCTTTGTTTGCCTTGAATAGACTGGCTTAAAAGTAAACAGTACATATTAGTTCCTCACCTACTTCTAACTGTATAAAAGCTGATATGTTAAACATTGTAAAATATTTCTGTTTTTTGTTACTGAGGATCACTGGTCTGTGATGAATAAAGGCTTGTTGCTTTGGAACACTACCTGGTTTTCATCATTTTGGGGAATTATTATGACTGAGCTCATCAACAAAGTTTTAAGACAACCAGTTTCTCTGTTTTCTTTTTCTCAACACTCGTGGTGGTGAGGTTGGAAATGCAGATTCCTATGCTTGTTCATTTTTTATAATTTTTAATAAAATAGCATACTGATTAATATGTGAACTATGCAGAAGCAAATTTTAATTGTCAAATAATGATAACTGAAAACATTACTGGTTACTGAAATTATAGCACAGATGAGCTGCTCACTGACAAGGCAAAGTCAATGAGGAAATCGTTTTTGAGATCTAGTGAGCTTCTACTCACAGATCTGAACAAGAATTTTCCAGTCTATTAACTGTAAAGAAAAAAATATGCACAAAATGGGTCTGGAGGAAAGGGATGGGACTGCAGGGTATTCTGCAGCTCTGAACCAATACATACATTTAACAAAATAAGGAATAAAGCAGGTAGAAGAAATGTCAAGCAGTTCCGTTATTTTATGGCATTTGTTATCATGTAATTGAAAAAAAATACATGAAGTATAAATGCAACAAACTTAATTTGTGGAAATGATAGTTAATTTTATCTGTAAGGACAACAAATACAAAATATCATCCTTGTAGATGAAAACCCCATACATCCCCAATACAACATAATCATTTCAGAGGTAACTGCATTATAGGGAAAGGGACTGCTATTTTGATACAGGCAGTTCAATGAAAAGTATAATTATTATGTCACATTTAACAAACTGCAGTTTGACATATCACAGGTGAGAGTAGGAAACAATGGAAGTGTATGCCTTTCTATGTATTAGTATCATTACCTCAAATCTTGATAATATACCAATTTTGTAAAGGAGAGGAAAAGGCGACCCTTGGGTAGGCACATGTAAACGGCTATTGCTGTTGCTTCCAACAGCAGTAAATCCTGGCCTCCCAAGCATATTTACATAACACAAGTGCTGGATTGCCTAATAACCATAGTTTAAACTGTACCTAAAATAAAAGCAATAATTTGTATGTGACCCTTATGGGAGCACATCAAGGAGAAATTAAAAAGGGAACTGGAAATGACATAGCCTTGCTAAGTAACTGTGATACCTGTGCAGAATAGAGAAAACACTTTCATGAAGTTCACTGACAGAGATAATGATTCATTTAATACACATTCAGTCACTCATTTAATAACTATCATGAATGAGATCAAACTTGTTTATTCAAATCTGAGCAGTGGAATGTCTTCTTAATGCTGACAGATAATGCAATAATTATATGTTATCTGAAGTACCATATATCATAGAACTACCTTCAACATAATTCACAGTGATAATGAATATCAAAATGCTTTTCATCATCATATATAAGTCTTCAGGCTTTCACTAACAAGGCTGATTGTCTGGTAGCTTTCATCAGAAAAGGGTTACTTTATATTTTGACCCTAAGCATGCATGATGTTTATTTCCAATGTGCAAAAGTTAAGAGTTGGCCAACTTTTTAAAAATAACTGATTCAAAAGCAGTATTCTGTTAATTACTTGTTCTGATTCAAAGCAGTCTTTTCTTAATAAATTGCTCTGACTCAAAGCAATCTTCTTAATTAATTGAACTGATGTAAAGCACATCTTCCTTAATTAATTGTTCAGGTCTATGTGACTTCTATTTTTATTTCTGAATTCTTAATGCTTAACAATTATCTAAACCATGGCTATGAGACACATAGAAATATTTTCCCCATAAACATGACTTACAGTGTTTTGAACCAATAATGCTATATTGTTTTATATTTCTTTCTAAAATACAAGCAGTATCTTATGAATGGTTAAGCATTTATCTGTGTTGCTGTAAAATACAATGTATTTTGTTGTAGCAGGATTTTTGTTTGTTTAAGCAGCTACCCTTGCATACTACTCTTCATTTATTAATAAGTTAAATTGTATCAAATTTGTCCTTGTCAGTTCTCAGGGTTTCAGAGGATAACACATGACATGCTTTAAGAAGTAAAACTTCCTTTGATACTGTTTTTATCATATCAGCAAAAGGATACCAGTGTACTTCTTACAGTGACTATTTTCTTAAGTACCAGTAATGGAATGTGATATCTTGTCATCTTTGTTGTTTACCATCATACCCTTGTTATCATCATATCATGCAAAGGATTTTAGCCAAATATGATATGGGACAATATTAGTGCTTATTATAATAAAGTCTGTAATCAGGTCATATGTCTACACGTTATACAGCATAAAGATATATATAGCCCTTGTCTTGCTTCTTCAGGTAGCCATGTATCTTCCAGAATTTACATATTACCCCAGATTTACTAATCTCCCGTGCAGGACCAGTGTAGTCCTGCATGGAAGTGGCCACTTAGGAGCAGGACAGCAGCACGCTATGCATATTAACAAAGGCATGCTGCCCGACCTCCTAGGCATACACTGAGCGTGTACGAGTTCCGGGAACGTTTCTGAGAGCAGAGCACTCAGAATAAACATGCCCCTGCAATGAAGAAAATAGAAATAAATAAGCGAGACCACTCATAGGTGTCTGCATATCCCCACCAACAGTACCTCCATGCATACAACAGCAACAAGACATAAAGATGAAAAGAAGAAACCCCGTATTGTTGTCTAAAGCTCTGAGTACAGCTAACTGTAGGTGTGGAGGTGTGCTCATTGCTTAGCCATGGTGAAAGTAGCCCAAAAGGCTGAAGAGGATAACAAGGGCAATATATGCAAATGAAGCATGTCAGCAATAGTGTAGTGGGCAGAGCGTTCGACTAAGGAGCAGGCATTCCTAGTTCGAGTCCCAGTGCAGCACAGTCTATTTTACATGGCAAAACATGGTATAAGCAATATTTGTAATGCAAAACCCACTAAATAACATAATTTTTATGAACAGAAGTACTGCAGGAAATGCACATGTGAAGAGTCAGTATCATAATGAATAAGCCAGCAGTAGGCAGGCGTAAGCACAGATGAGCAGTAGTAAGCATATGTAGGCACTAGTAAGCATGTGCAAGTGCATTTGCGCGGGGTTAAGCACTGCTGATACAGATTAAGCAAAGGAGAAGCTAACTGGGTGTAAGACTCTGTGACCAGAAGTCAGCAGTGCTTACCTCTGCACAAGCCAGCTTACAACCACCTGAAAGTGCCTTAAGCACACCATATCCAATGGCTAGTGTTCTGCCCAGCAACAAAATGAACCCAGGACCATGCACACCATACATAAAATGATTTACCACTAAGCCATGTCAGATATGCAGCAATTGTATGTTGTCAGAAACATAACCCCAGCACAGTCATGCAACAGTACACAGAATGTATACCTACAGCTAGTTGGGCGTGTGTGTGTGTGTGTGTGCAAATATATCACTATCTAAACAGATACAACATATCTATAGATGTAGTCACACAGACACACACACACACACACACACACACACACACACACACACACACACACACACACACACACACACATATATATATATATATATATATATATATATATATATATATATATATATATATATACATATATATAAATATCCAGAGAGATATACATACATATATATATATATATATATATATATATATATATATATATATATATACATATATATATATATATATATATATATATATATATATATATATATATATATCTGTACAAATATATGAACAGACATACATGCACATGCCAACAACTACACATATATATGTCAAAATCTATATGTCCACATATACACATCAAATGACATATGTATGCAGATATATGTCTCCATATGTATACAAACATAGTTACAAATATGTAAGCAAATATATATACCCACAGAGGTATATATGGCCAGACATCTGTAGATACCAATGGTAGATGAACAGAAACATATATGTCCACATGCACCGTCAATGGGCCTGAGAGGCCCCAAACAATATATGTCATGTACGAATTTTCATACCCCCCCACCCAGTCAAACAAATCTGCCCTGCAATACACTACCAAGCTCATAGTACTGTATGTCAGTCATTGAACTAGGGAATTAAATTAGCCCTCCGTTATGTTTCACATGTCGACATGACATACCCCTCTCCCCCACCCACTAGGCAGGCCGAGCAGTACAAGCCCAGCCAACCAGGCCATCCCCAACCCATACATGCATAATCTACAGTTCCAGTTCCACCCACATGTAGCACACATGCAGCCACCATCCCAACCCTGGTTACCAGCCCATAGCTACCACACCACCACACATTGCCCCCACCCACCCTCGGGACCCATTCCGTATGATGTCCCAACCCAAGTATCCTAGGTGTGGCACAAGCTGTAGTCCATGCACATAGCCAGGGGTACCTATGTAACCCTGGGAGTAGACAAAGGTTGAATACCCAACGTTGGGGTTGTCCCACATAGGATGAATGTATTCCTGGTACTAACAATAGATTTCACATGTGACTCTGTGTACAGTAACAGATTTAGTTGTAGGTATCGTAAAGCATACATGGCACACAAGGTTGGCCGGTATGCACATGAAACACAGTATCCAGCAATACCAGTCAACATTACAGAAGCTGTAGCTAAATATGTAGAGGTATATGTGTTTGTATATATACCCATAACTAAATAGATATATACCACCCTCTCTCTGTAGTACAAATGTATACATACATAGATAGACATATATATAAATACCCACATATAGATATATACATATGCAGACACCCATACATCCACATGTCGTTAGATATATATATATATATATATATATATATATATATATATATATATATATATATGTGTGTGTGTGTGTGTGTGTGTGTGTGTGTGTGTGTGTGTGTGTGTGTGTGTGTGTGTGTGTGAGTGTGTAGATATACACAGATATATAGCTATGATATGATACAGCACTTAGGAATGACATATGTTCACAGGCCATGCCAATGGAGGTGAGAGGCCCAATCAACAAATGTGTAACACGTTGCATGAACCCCCCCCCCCAGGCAGACAGGCGAAACATACAAACAAACACACAAACAATGTAAACAATCCACTGCTCCCCAGACCACAGACAGGATACAACCGAGGGGGACTGTGGACCCAAGAAGTCTAATCTTGGAACAGAGACCGGAGCGTCCCTTGCGGGACACCCCAAAAATTGTCTTGTTATAGGAGGACACCTGTGCAATGACCTATCAAGGTGGGGCATGTACATACATGGACTACAAGGGTGGGAAAGCCTGATGACCCATGGGTTGACACAACGTACGAGATGGGTCCCATGAAGTGGAGAGTAGGCAGTGTGTAGTGGTGTGTTTAGACCCGACCTGCAGCCAGAGTAAGGATGAGTGCTGTAGAGGAGGTGGGAGTGGGGGAACTATGGGTATGTAATTATGGGTCTAGGCATGCAGGTGTTTGCTGGAGTGGTTCTATTTGGACAGCCCCAGGGATGTAAGCAATAGTGTTCATTGGGCAGAGCTGCCGTCCAATGTGCAGCCATTCCCGCTCCAAGTCTCACTGCAGCACAGTCTATTTTATATGGCAAAGTGTGGTATAATCAGATGTATTGTTGCAAATCCCACTAAATAACACCAAAGAACACATGGTCGCAACAACCCACTGTAGGCATGTAAGCTGAACTACTTGGCATCACAAGGTATTATTTTTGTCCCCACCCCCACCCAGGGGTGTTAGTGTCCAAACCTACCTCCAAATGCAGTGTAGATCCACAGCTGTTGCTGAGAAGAAATGGCCACCTGTGGACTTTCCTGTTAGCCTACCTGCACATCCCTGGACATTCCCCGTACTATCTGCCCCTCTGTGTGCCCCATTAACACCACTTACCTATCGACCCCTGTTTCAATACTACTACTGTTCACAGTCATAGGTAGGTGTCACTCTCTTCCCCAACTATATTGGTAGAATCTGGAACCCTCTACCCACGTGTATTACCTCAGCTGTCCCACACGACACACGTAAATAACACATGAAGGAACACCTCAAGCACACTTGTAGCAGCACATGCTCACCACCTGGTGACACCCCCCCCAACTAACACTCCATACCCCTACACCAACTAGTGAAAACGACATCTCCTGTCCTGTCTGCATACAAATCCCAGCATCCTGCATACCTACCCTATTGCTCCACCACCAATCATACCAACAACCTACTATACAGTTACAATGCCCCACCCTCTATCGACCTACCTACCCCTTCACTATTCACTTCTACTCTAACACACAGGTATGGCATAGCTAAACCTAACCTGAATACCTGAGTTTAACCTATCCAGAACTGTTAAACTAGAATCACAGTTCAACTTAAACTGACCTATGTCAACAGTCATACCTGACATGTAAACCAGACCTTTGCATGTATAATACCGACATGTTAATGTGAACTAAGCACAAAGAATGTGGTACGTAGCTATGTTAAGTCTGTTACTCTCTATGAATGTGTACACCTCAGTACTATGTGTAATGTGTAGCTGGGGATTACTGTGGATCTTCACTCCCCAGGCAACTGCTGACAATGGAGAAGCATCTAGTTGGATTGTCCCAGAAAACAAATGTGAACTAAATACATGAAGTAGCATGGGGGTATGCTGCAGCAAGTGGGAGTACACTTGTTTGGGTGGCGGTAAGCAATGCCCACACTTGTTAAGCAATGTGGAGGCCAACCCAGTGTAAGACACCGTAACCGAAGGTCAGCAGATCTGTGCCTCACGCACACCAGTGCATACCCACCTACACTTCCTCTACAGTGCCTTGGACCCTCTGTAGCCAACAGCTTTCTTCGTGCCCATTAATAAAGTAATCTGCACTCCCAGGTTCCAACACCCCCACCCTGCACACTATAGTCTAAGTGAGATAACACTAAGGCATGGCAGAAACACATTCAGCTGCTGTTATCACAAACATATCATCCAGCACAGTTATTCAACAGTATAGGAAATGTATGTAGGTATGTAGATTAATACCAGCAAACATGTGCACACTGCTCAATCATAGTATTCTGAGCAGTCTATGTGTATCAAAGAACTGTGCATGTCCAAGCATACTGTGAGAGCAGTAGTCTTGCATAATACTGAAAAGAAGAATGAATAACGGTGCATGCCATGGGGGAGTGTGGGCATGCTTCATGCACAGAATGTCACACCTGGGGTGTTGGTTCCGCAGAATCGGGAGATGAGGCCGGCCTGCTGTGTGAGCAAACCACTACTTCCTGAACCCCTGGCTGGATGCAACCAGTGGGAGAAACAGTGTAGACCAGCAAAGGCAACCCGTGACACAACAACACGTCCGTCCCTGGTGGGACAAACCAAACCTTGTGGGTCACATAGGTGTTTCCACCAGTACCGTAGGAGGATCAAGGGAAGGCTCAAATGTATGTGGACTAAACAGATGAAAGCATGCTGAAGCTTGGGATGTGGCAGTATAATGGAGGAGTACCGACATGTGCAGAGAGGGAAATGTGTGGAAGTGTGGTATGGCTGGACTAGCAAATGAGGAATGGATGGATGCTGTGTACGTGGAGCTTGGGGGCCGTAGGAAGGACACATGGGTATTAAAATATGGTAAAATTTGAAAATGAAGCAGAACAGCAATAGTTTAGAAGGAAGTGCATCCGAACAATGAGCAGGCATTCCTCGTTCGGGTCTCACTGTAGCACAGTCTATTTTATACAGCAAAGCATGTTATGAACAATATTTTTGTTGCAAGACCCATGAAATAGCAGAAATGTATGAACTTGATTACTGCAAGATATGTACATGTGATGTATCAGTGTCAGATAGAATAAGGCACTAGTAGGCAGGTTTAAGCACAAATAAGCAGTAGTAAGCATATATAAGCACTAGTAAGTGAGTTTAAGTGCGTTTGCGAGGGGGTAGGCATTACCTACACAGACTAAGTAAAGTAGATGCTGAGTGTTAGAAACTTTAACCAGAGGCTAGCAGTGCTTAGCTCCATACAAACCCGCACACACCCACATACAACTGCTGTAATGTGCTGCAATCACTCTGTACCCAATGGCCCATGTTCTTCCCAGTAACGAAATAAACTGCTCCTGCAGGGTTCGAACCAAGGACCCTGCACACCATAGACAAAGGGATTTACTGCTAAACCATAACAGATACGAATGAAGTAGATGTTGTCAGAAACATATCATCCAGTCCAGCCATGCAACAGCACAAAGAATGTATACCTGCAGCTAGATGGATGTGTGTGTGCAAATATATTACTATCTA
This sequence comes from Protopterus annectens, assembly GCF_019279795.1. Classification (NCBI taxonomy): domain Eukaryota; kingdom Metazoa; phylum Chordata; order Ceratodontiformes; family Protopteridae; genus Protopterus; species Protopterus annectens. Next base: position 198,840,790 of record NC_056726.1, on the reverse strand, counting down.
AACAGATACAGCATATCTATAGTTGTAGTCATAGATATATATATATATATATATATATATATATATATATATAAGAAATATCCAGAGATATATACATATACACACACACACACACACACACACACACACACACACACACACACATATATATATATATATATATATATATATATATATATATATATATATATATAACGACATATGGATGTATGGGTGTCAAGTCATATCACTGTAGACAAAGGATTTGCCATCAAGATAGGTAACTATAAACAATAACAGATGTAGTTCAGCAGCCGCCTGTTACACCCTGTAGTCAAGGCCTTGGGGGACATTTATTACCTGTGATAATGTCTGTGTATCTGTCACATGTATGGACCCTGACCAACAAATGTCATGGGAGTCCACGATATGACTGGGATGATAGCAGGAATGCTAGCAGTAAATAATGATAGGCCAATACTGAACAACCCCTATCCGTATCACAGCAGGACAAAGCCAGCCATATATGTGGAGGACAGAGGCAGGAGCACAGGGCCATACTCATAATATTGCTGTTACATGCCCTTCAAATTGCTGGTGTTACAGGATTTGTTGCAAAATACCCTTATACGGGAATAACACATCAGGAACACAACTGGAAGTAGCCATGTACTGATAGCACGCAACAGACAGATTGCTGGGGATATATCTAGGACAAGACCTGTGTGGTGCAAAAGACAAAATCAAAAAGACAATCCACTAGCCATCATGTGGATAGGCCCACTGTTGATAGTTATGCAAACAGACTGCATTCAATCCTAAACTACTATGTACATGCAAACACTGCAAGTTCAACAATATATAATGAACATAACAACACTACTCACTCTGTCTGTAGGTCTGAAACTTCTTAAGATTGTGTAGTTGTCCTGTGTCTGCAAGCCCTGCTGTAATAGGTACTGCAACCTGCCATCTGTAACACTTCTGCCCACATACAGGAAGGATGTCCTCCATGCTGGAAAGATGAAAGGACAACACCCACATGAGTAAGCAATTTATAGTACTGGGTTGCCATGACAATGGTTAACTGAATCATTACACAGCAACTGTTGCACACTGATTGGTGCAGAGCCCATCACCTGATCATGTGCATCACCTACAAAAGCCATGCTGAAATCCATTCAAAGTAACTCATTCACTCTACTGAAGAGGGAGATAGAGACAGAGAGAGAGAGAAAAAAAATTTATAACATGAAACTCACACAGTGGGAAACACATACCTACAAGCCACAATTGGGAATGCATCACACCTGTCCAAAGAATAAAAGGTATGTAAAACATAACTGTATGTAATTTAATGTAGTATGTGGTATAGATTAATAGGGTATATGATGTAGAATGTTTGATATGTGCCATCTGTAGTTGTCCCTGTAATAATGTCCTGCTGCTCTGGACAATACTGTCTGTCCCTGTAAGCAGTGGGATATACCCACCAACTGTGCAGATCAGCAATAAATAACAAAGATGTCAGCCATAATATCTGTGTATGTTATGTTAATGTGGACAATAGCTGGTGGTGGATGTACTGCCATCATGATAGAAACATGGGTGTCAGAGCACACCACTTGCAGGACAGTCCTGTTAATGTGTAATGTAGCATGCACAAATGCCAAAGGTGTGTAATAGGTGTACCAGCAATCTCACACCATATTTACCACCAAAATGTTAGTCTGTGTTCACATGTGGCACTTGTCTGTGTTGCAGCAAGGCAGAACAGTGCAGCTGTGAATGAAAGACAGTTACAGAATGTGGACCAGATGTCTGTATGCACTCCACATATCAGGGTGATACAGAATGTGATGTGTATGTGTACAGATACAGACACTCATATAGACATAGGTATATCAACAACATACAACATATATCTACACATATATGTACATAGATGTATAGTTATACACATATATATAGTGGCACTGACAATGGCATGCAGGTGAAATAGTCTGTAATAGGCCAGCATAGATAAATGTCCCCACAGGAAGCAAGGCTACAAACACATAGCACAAAGCGTGGCACATACACATAGCAAAAAGCTTGGTACAATACAACATATGTCCCAGTGGTAGGTAAGCAGCTGACATAACAATTGCAGTATGTGAATGGCTTCTTGTAGCTGATGTTGTGGGGAGAGAAAATATGTGTATTAAGAACTATGGTAACCCTGCTGTATGGGTGGCTCAGACCTGTTTCCATCCTTATGTCTTCCAGGAAACATGTCGCATTGTCGGCTTCCCATGTACAGTGCCGCTTAAACAGCGATCATTATCGACCACCTGGTACAGCACTATGTACTGCAGTTGGACTGGACAGCCCATGACCAGCAGGAGAGGACCACCCTGTGGAACGACCTAGTCCACGGGCTCAATGATGTCGGACTGCATAACAGCAGCTATGAGCAGGTCCGGCATCATTGCACCAACCTGCTTCGCCATGTACATTGGCATGCAGCTGCCATAAGGGGGGACCACCTCGCAGCAGGGGGGCAACCCGGTCATCCTCCCCTCACCCATGTGGAGGAGCTTCTCAGCAGCCTTGTGGCACCTGTCCACCTGCAGCATCTACACCTGGCAGGGCACATATTGGAGGTCAGTGCCAATGACACACCAGCTGAGGAGCATGCAGGTAAGGCCCCAGGGCACACTGGTACCCCACTAGTGTGTATGCATTCACATCTGTACACGTACTTCATGCAAAACTGAGATGTCATATACATAGTCTGTGGCTGTGTAGTAGTAATAAACAGTTGTGTATAAGCTGTAATATTGTGTAATTCTACTGTTGATGTAATGTAATGCTGCACTCACCTTTTATGAATGCCACAGCTGTGGCCACTGACATCAGCTTTCTCACACTCCTATGTAGGACCCTCCAGGATACCACCACTGCAGCAGCCCGTAGCCAGTGAGTATGGTTCGTGTTCATGCATGATGATAAACTGGGCATCTAATAGCTATGGGATATCCCATGCACACATCTAACATACCTACCCATACTGCATGCTGTACACATTCATGTTTTGTTGCTGTGAAAGGCACTGCATCACAGTAGAGACCATGCTGGGGTATCAGAAGGGTACAACAGATTTGTTTGATTTTTTAGAGCCTGGTGGTCCTGCCTTGTGTCTTCACTTAAGGGTACAACAGACACATGTAAGATATATAACATTCTGTCAATGTACAATTTGTCCACAGGGATGTGAAGTGTGGCAGGACACATGGCCTACAGTAGGGACATGTGTGATTCAACACCACCATGGCTGCAGCTGCACACAATCAGGTTAAGTAAATGTTGCAGATGTAACCCTGACCCCACGGCACTCATGACAGCAGTATGTGCACTCCAAGGGGTGTGCACATAAGAAGACCTTGCAACCATGCAGAGCTCTGGGACATGTGTAGGGCACCCCTCACAGCCATGGTAAGGTCCGCTGGTTGGTAGTGTAATAAGCATGTACTGGTCATGCATGCACTGCTGATGTTGTGATCTGTAACACAGACATCAGGCATCCACAATTGATAGCTGTTCACATATCATCCCAGGTATGAGTTGCTACAACACATAGGGGCTGTGAGCATTGGAACTGACATATCTGACACAGTACTACAGATGCATCAATGGTTTCGACTCCTGCAAGGTATTGTGCACAGTACAAGGCAGGATGCAGAACAGGTCCACAGTAACAGTTTGTACATGGGTGTAGTGTTAACATGGGGAAGGGCCATTACCTACCAAAAAGGCCCATGCCTCACACACATGTATCCTGCCACTAGCATGATGTCACTATAGTTGCACTGTATGCTGTTGAGCTCCATATGTAATGCACAGAAGGCTAATGGGAGGACTGTGTTGTCAAATGTTCAAATCCACATGTAGGAGTGTGTTGTATGTGTGTGTGTGTGTGTGTGTGTGTGTGTGTGTGTGTGTGTGTGTGTGTGTGTGTGTGTGTGTGTGTGTGTATCCATGTATGCACAGGTGATAGTGAGATTGACCACATGGTGGTACTTCCCCTTGGGATTGTGCTGTACATGGAGTGAGACATGGAACACTGGGATAGCCTCTCAGGTATGTGAACACAGGACAGCTGATAGCATAACAAGGTCTGTAGCATGGAGCATGCATTGATAGGTGCAGTACATACCAGGTATACACATCATATTGCCAGCAGCAGATAGGTAACTGCCTACCCACATATGCAGCACTACAAATGCAATGAGGAATTACCACAGCACATCAGTGAATGTATCCACGTAGTACTGCTGTCTGCATGATGGGTCGCTTGTGCAGCAGATGTGGCATGGACTGAAAAAGACTGTAGTATGAGGCTCTGGTGTGTGACATATGTAGTGAATGTAGCAGCCCCAACCATATAGTGGCCTCATACACCATTAATGCCCATACACAGGGTAATACAGGGTGAGAGCAGTGAGGCCATGTACAACCTACTCCACCCAAGTCAGGGAGGCGATGGAGTAACATGTCAGGTGTGGTAAACACATGTGTAGGCATGGAGAGGAATGATGTGTTAATGGGGTGTAGTGATGTATGTATATTAGCAAGTGCCATGCAGGATGGGGAACATATGTAACTGACTGTGGGTCTGTCTGTAAACTCAGGGAAAGTGAGGTAGTAAGGTGTCTGTCACTGTGAGGGTATGTGAGTGTGTGTACTGTTATGCAATGCTGTACATGTCTTAATGTGTGTATTTATTTCCCCCACAGATGGCTAGGTGGGTCAGGGTCCCTCCTGCATGCAAGCTGAGGTAGGTGCCCCAACAGACACTGATGATGATGATGGTACAAGTGAGGCACAGGTGGGGTTGTCAGAGGCCGACACTGTGCCAACATGTGTTATCACCCTCCTAGCCACCTGAAGCCAACACACAGTTACAGTGCCCCTACAGACCCCATCACATGTGGCCATAATAGAGGGAAGTTGGTGCTTGGTGGCAATGATCAGGAAAGTGTGGTGTCCATGCCAACTGTGTCAGGTCACAGTCAGCATAGCTGGATGTCTGGAAGTCACCCCATTGGCAGATGTACCGTCATGCTCGTGGGAGGTCCGCAGGTCATCATGCTCCGCAGAGGCACCACAACTAGTACCACCAGGAGCATGTTTCAGGCCATAATGGAGGCACAGGAATGTATGCAAATGGACACCGGACAGGGCCTGAGGCTGCAGAGGTCTGCTTTCACAGCTGTAAGTGGCAACTTCCTTGAACTCGCAGGTGCCTTCCGTGAATATACCAATGTCATGGATAGATGGTGGGTTGAGATGATTAGCCTCCTCAAATGTGGTATGTCTGTGCTAGAATGTGTGGTGGAGTGGTGTGATGGACTTGTGGTTGTAGGCCAGAGACACCAGCAGCTGGTGGTCAACATGGACGTGCCAGGATACACAACAGCTCCTGTAGTGGCAGTACCAGCCACAGCACACCACAGGAGCTGCTGTCCACAGCACACCACAGCAGGCCTCATGCATGTGGTCCTGGCAAGTCCCAGGTGGAACATGGTTCCAGCAGACATATGTCATCAGGGGAGAGTAGCACCTCAAGGTCTGTACCTGCACATGCCCATGGAACCCCTGGCAGGCACAGTCAGTGTATCTGTGGCCGGAAGCAGTGAACTACACACCCTGCCAGGTATAGTCTGCAGATGTCCAACATCATCCATATAGGGTAGCCACATGGCGGAACTGTGTGCATGCATACTCACACACTATGCAACCACACCTAGGGCAACCCCATACCAACAGGCACCGCATCACCACACCCCAATCAAGGAACCACACCCCTCACCCACACACATGGTGACACATGTTTGGACCACCCTCGGCCTCTGGCATACCTGCAACACACCTTGTACATATGATGATGGAAAATACAGCCCAGACTGTGGAAAATATGGCCCAGACCGCAGAATCCTTTATAAATGCATTCTATGAACACCTTCAGGAATGCATGGATCATGAAATCCCAAATAAAACCAAGACCCAATCCTCCAAAGGCAGACGTCCTGAATAGTGCACCCCAGCCATAAACAAACTATATAATAGAAGGAGGAAGCTACTACATGATAGAGCAAAATCCCAAAAAGGGAAGGCATCTCTGATGAATATTAGCAAAAAACTACGGGCACTCATAAAATCGTCTAAGGCCAGCTTCGAAAGAAAAATTGCACAGGACACTAAGGATAATCACAAGGCTTTCTTTAGTTATGTTAGGAACCTGAGTGGGAATTCCCAGATATGCTCAGAATTAGTCCAAAATGACAAAAAATACATTGAAACCACAGACATTGCCAACATCCTAGCTGACAGGTTCAGCACAACCCCCCCCCCACCAAAAGGGCAAATATCTATCCCAGCAGAGTGCTGACCCCTGACATCTCAGATGCTCAGGTAAGAGCCGCCTTTTCCAAAGCAAAAAACACAGCATCAGTGGGACCAGACGGTGTTCCAGGCTGCATCCTACATGAACTCCAACAAGAGCTAAACCCAAACATAAAACTACTGTTCAATCTCAGCCTTACTACAGGATATGTACCCAAAGAGTGGCGTACAGGAACAGTGGTCCCTCTCCACAAAGGTGGTGCCTCAATGGATCCTGGAAACTATCGCCCCATAAGCCTGACTAGCTTGGTCTGCAAAGCTATGGAAAGGATCATCATGGACCTCATAAATAAAGATATCGGGGACCTACAGACACTGGATCCTACCCAGTTCGGCTTTGTTAAGGGCAGATCCTGCCTCTTAAACCTGGTCTATTTCTTTGAAACAGTCACCAAGGCCATTGACGAGGGGAAGGTGGTCCACACAACCTACCTGGACCTTGCAAAAGCCTTCGATACCATACCCCACTTGGGCATTATAGATAAGCTCACCAGCTTAAATATAAACCCCTATGTCACAAGATGGGTTGCAAACTGGCTCAAGGACAGAACCCACATGGTTAGAATTGCTGGAGCCATGTCAGACTCCAAACCAGTTACAAGTGGCATCCCACAAGGCTCAGTCCTGGGACCTCTCTTGTTCGGTATATATTTCTCGGAGGTACAGGCCAACACGGAAGGACTGCAGCTGACCAAGTTTGCAGATGACTGCAAACTGGGCACCATGATCGACTTTCCAGCTGACACAAGCATCCTCCAAAAGGACCTCATAGAAACAGACAACTGGTGCCAGTGTCATGGCCTCAAGCTAAACGCCAAAAAGTATATAGTCATCCCCTTTGGCAAAAACAAAGTGCCCACAAATTACCACATAGGTGGTAATCCATTAAGTACAGAAGAAATAATTAGGGACCTGGGGACCCAAGTTGATAGCAATCTCTCATTTGACAACCAAGTGGCCAAAGTGGTTAGAAAAACATTTTAAATAGCCCACCTAATCATGAAGGGATTCACATCTAGATCAGGGGAGGTCATCGTGCCTCTTTACTCATCCCTCATCAGGCCCATAATTGAGTACAATGCCCCTTTTGGGATTGCCTTACCAGACACCTGCAGCAACTGGAAAGACCCCAAAAGTACCTCACTAAGAGAATCAAAGGGCTCAAACAGATGCCATATGCTGCCCAGTTAAAGAAACTCCAGCTCTACTCAGTGGCATACCGCCTGCTCAGAGGCGATCTGTGCCTGACATATAAAGCCATGTCCAACCCAGAATTAATGGACATGCTGCACCTCAGAAAATCCAAATCCCATCGAGCTACGCGCTTGAGAGACTTGAACCTCAGCACTGAAATAAATAGGACATGCTGGAGGGACAGATTCATAACCCAGAGGCTCCCTTCACTCTGGAATAAAATCCCAGTCCAGGTTAGGCAGAGTCCCTCATTGACTCTCTTCAAGAGGAATCTTGATGAGTGGATGGGAGATCGTAGGTTTACCCCAGGTATCACTTCTGTGTCACTGTTAGACAGAGGCACAGTATATTAACCTCGAGAAAGGGCATAGAAAAATTAATTTAAAATGGGTGGCGAAAGCCAAACACACTCTGGCAAGGCTTGTAAATGCCCTAGGGCAGATAGCCTAGTATGAACCTATAAACTAGTAATTACTTTACTACTACTTTATTTGTATTTCCTATGATAGTAAAAGCATGAGTATTACTGACCTGCCTCACGTTGCAACCAGCCAAGGCAGCAGATGTGTGCCTCCTTGGTTCGTGGCCCACTCCATTGCAGCTGTGGGGGACATAAGATGAATATTTAGCCATACCTATCCATGATCTACTTGAGCTGGCAATTTTTAAACAGGTACTGGACTGATACACATGGCTGGGACATCCCCTGATGCTCTAGCCTCTTGGAGCCACTCCTCCAAGAGGTCCAGCTTCCACTGCTTCAGGTCAGCATAGTGGTGCCTGACCTGCTCACCAGTTTGAGGTATGCCACTGGCACTGGCGAGGTCACAGGCGAGATGGTCCCAGGCCTCTGACTTATATTGGGAGCCCTGGTACTGGCCCTGCAGCAGTCTCTATGCATGGTCTTTAAAAAGGAGTCCAGCCATGACCTTGGACTCCTGGATGTACCAGCGCTTCACCCAGTAGTGCACTCCTTCTCCCCTTACTGCCGTAATGCCTGCAAGGGGAAGCTACAACTAGTTATGAGCTGTATTCCCACCTCTTAGGTATAAGTAGGGCCGATTTCTCACACTTTTCTGTGATTGACCAGTTTTGAAAAGGCTAAGCTATGGGAAAACCTGCTTACCTAAGGTTGGCATAGTTTAAAGGGTTATACCACTGGGCACAAAGAGTTAGCTGGTGTACACATTGCTCACACCACCTAAGCTGGCCTGTGCAATGCTTGGTGTTGCCTACAGTAGGCATTCATTATAAATGCCTTTTTAGCTTTGTGTTATTATTCATTACACCTTATATATATGCCTAGTATCCCTGATTGTTGTGTACATACACTCTGTGGGGGTCCTTGTGTTTTACTGGGGACTTCGACACTCTATTAAATGTACACCTCACTTCTGGGCTTACTGATGTACTCCAGTTCACATATTTATGTTATGTAGTCAGTTATGGCACATATGACTGTACATTAATGCCTTTCATAGGTTCAGTTTGGTTATACTATCATGAGGACATGTTTACTACTACCTCATTCTTCTGTACTTCTGTGATGGCTTGGTGGATAGTTACTAGAACTATGGTGTATAGTGTTCTGGGCTTGAGACCTGCATGGCTGTTTATTTTGTTGCTGGGCAGAACAAGGCCCGTTGGATACAGAGTGATTGAGGCACTTTAAAGCAGTTGTAAGCAGGTTTGCTCAGTGGGAAGCAGTGCTTATTTCAAGTTATAGTTTCTTACAGTCAGTTAGCTTCTACATTGCTTAATTTGTATAGGCAGTGCTCCCGCAAACACACTTAAACACGCTTACAAGTGCTTACATATGCTTACTACTTCTTATCTGTGCTTACACCTGCTTTTTACTGCCTTATTCATTATGACACTTACTCTTCACATGTGCATTTCCTGCAGTACTCCACTTCATAAATATATGTTATTTAGTCGGTTTTGCAATAAAAATATTGGTTATACCATGCTTTGGCATGTAAAATAGACTGTGCTGCAGTGGGACTCAAACCGGGAATGCCTGCTCATTAGGTGAAGGCTGTGCCCACTACACTATTGCTGTGCTGCTTCATTTGCATATATCTTCCTTGTTATGCTCTTTAGCATTTTAAGCTGCTTTAACTCTAGCTAAGCAACGGGCACACCCACGCACCTACGGTTAGCTGTACTTGGATTTTTTAAAAGAAATAAAAGGGTTTCTTCTTTTGATTTTTATGTCCTGTTGCTGTTGTACACAAGGGGGACTGTTGATAGAGATATGTGGACACCTATAAGATGTTTCACTCATTTATTTCCACTTTCTGCTGTTCTACATTGCAGGGGGATGTTTATTCTGAGAGCTCTGCTCTCAGACATGCCCCCTGCACTTGTACATGCTACATGTAAGCCTAAGAGCTTGGGCAGCGCGCCTTCATTATTATGCATGGTGTACTGCCGTCCTGCTCCTACATGGGTTCTTCCATGCAGGACTAAGTTAGTCCTGCATGGAAGATTATTGAATCTGGGGGAAGGTGTGTGTGTGAACAACCTGTTTAGTGTTACTTTTCTGGAAACAAGAAAACATTGCTTCCATATTACTACTATAAGTGGATCTCTTGAAATTTGTACTTCAGTGATGTAGGTGATACAGGTTATTCAGTGCACATGATGCATTATCTGCACTGAGTCATAAAACCCATGTCAGCTATGCTAGCAGGGGAAATGGAGGGGAAATTATAGGTGATAATGGAAGATTTGAACCTGACATCTGCACAGAGAATGGAAAAAGGAGGGGGTATATGTAATCTGACTACTATTTTCAGGTGACTACTCTATCGGCTGTACAGTAGGAGGTCCTTCATGAGATGGATCAGTAGTTCTGTTATTGATATGTAAGTGGGTAAATTGCCACTTGTTATCTAATGGAGGTTCTGACATCTAGATCTTCTCTGCTACATAGTATTATCCATTTTTATTTGAAAGTGAGTGTATTGATGTTTCTGCATGTATGATGGCAAAGTGTTACAGCCTCTACACACAATCCAGAACAGTTGAAAGAAAGACACACTGTTAAAGCCCAAACTGAGTCCAAAGACACTGACCTTCAAATAAATATTTCTACTGTACACTCCTGCCACAAGAGTTGAGATGGGGTTTCTCCAAACACAGATGTTGCCTCCTTCTTCTTGTTCTTTTGAATAGTACCATTATGGTTCATCAAAGCAGATCTTTGCTTCCATTTCTACCTGTCCTCTGCATCTTGCTCTGTCACACCAACCACCTGCACGTCCTCTGTCACCACATCCATAAAAACCTATCTTAGGCCTTCCTATTTTCCACTTACCCAGCACCTCTATCCTTAGCATCCTCCTTCCAATATACCCAGCATCACTCCTCAGCACATGTCCAAACCAACACAACCCCACCACTCTGTATTTGTCTCCAAACCGTACAATATGATCTGACAGTCTAACATGTGGCTACTACTCCTTTCTATCTTCAGCACACACAATGCAAATTGTAACATATGGGACTCTGCCAACACCTGTTATGACCCCTGTCTTTTTGTCAGTGGCAGCATCTGCAATCCATATGACATAACTGGTCTCATTACCATCTTGTAAACCTTCCCTTTCAGTCTTATTGGTATCCATCTGTCAAAACTCACTCCTGACACTTTGTCCCACCCACCCTACCCTGCATGCTGTCTCTTCTTTATCTGTCTTCCGCAATTACCATTACTCTGACTGTTGATCCAAAATACTTCACATCATATGCCTTTACTAACTGTACTCCCTGCGTCCGAACCATTCCTCTATCCTCCCTCTCAGTCACACACACATATAGTCTGTCTTAGTCCTGCTGACCTTCATTCCTTTCATTTGTAGAGCATATCTCCACCTTCCCAGGGTCTCATAAATCTGTTCCCTACTCTCAATACTGATCCCAAAATCATCCAAAAAAATAGTCTGTGGGAACTCCTATTGATCTAATGTGTCAACCTGTCCATCACTATTGCAAATATGTTTGTGCATACAATAACAGGAATGCCAGTGTTGTCTTTCTTATATAGGATGAAGTGACATCTACCCATCTGTTAGGCTGGTGTGTGACCATGGCCTAGTGTGACATATACGTATCCAACAATCTGATATCTCTGATGACATCAGCAGTGTCTGTTGAGGACAAGAGGACAATATCCTTAGTCTGTGCAAAATGCTCTGTACAATACCCACCAACAGCTAATACATGTAAACACACAGTTGACTGCACTGAGAATAGAACTTATCTAAGTTTACATACTACAGAAAAGAATACTTAATGAAAGCACCACAGCACAGGTCTGATTTTAATAAGACTGCAGGTGATCTTATGTACCTTGACTGGATGTTTGTGCAAACACAAAAGCAGTGCAAAACCATGCCATTTGAGAAGACAGTGTGGGATACACACTTACACCATTCTTTATGGACACACACACACACACACACACACACACACACACACACACACACACACACACACACACACACACACACACGCACCAAGTTGACTGCAGTGAGGATACCTATCTAGGTTTATATAATACAGGTCAAAGTACTTAACATAGGCACCACAGCACACACCTGATTTTAACAGGGCTGCACATGATCTTATTGTAGATGAGATCAGCAGGCCATGTGGGGGGCAAAAGTTTGGAGGCCTGCTTTAAACTGGATATTTATGCATGCACCAAAAGAGTGCAATATCTTGCCATTTGAGAAGTCAGTGGGAGATTCACACTTCTACTTATATACACACCTGACAGCAGTGAGATTAGAACCCCTATTTATGTAAATTTATGGACTACAGATCAGAGTATGTAATGCACATGCCACAGCTCAAGCCTGATGTATGTAGAGCTGCGGGTGAACTTATACTAGATGACATAATTAAATCATGTGTTCAACAACAGCTTGAGAGGCCTGCATAGTCATATTGCTTCATAGAGTCATCTGAGGCTAGTAGCCTAGCAGACAAATACTGTTAATTATACCAGTTGTGTAACAACAATTCTAGCACTGTGCCTGTTTCCATTTGGATGAACAAGCCTGTGAGCACCATTGATTGGTACTGTCCATGAGGCAGAAGACAATATCAAATATTACAACTTATACAGTTCTTGATATATGTGTGGAAAACTCAATGTGAACCAGAGCTGTTGTGCTTATTCATGTTGTTACTGGTGGAGAAACAAAGGGATGGCTTGTCAATATATGTACATAGACTTATATTGTCCCTGAATGTGCAATGTTTCCACATGCAGTTTTAAGGGAGACATGGTGTCTGAGAATGATAGGGCACCAAACCTCCTACCTGTACAGATTTTCACATAATGTGCAGATGTTTGACTCATATTTTTAGACTGTTTCACACAATACTGTGGTTTTCTGGAAAATCAATGGCAAATAATTGAGAAATTATGTCAAAAAATAATGGCAGACGTATGAATTTCACAAATCATATCCTTCTAAAACAATGAGTGAGAAGGTCACTGAAAAACCAACCAGTAAAAACAAAAATGAAAACTCCAGCTAAAGCTAGAACTTTCACTGAGTGACCTCCCAAACCTCTTGTATCAGAGGCACATAGGATACATGCAAATGAACCTTATGAACATCAGGAGTTTCAGCTTATTGGCAATTCTGAATGCCCATGATTTGTTTCATCATTTTAATAGACAATTTAAAGCCAATAAAGCCAAACCCCACTAGCTGTGAATATGCATACATTGTCCTTGTTATGACCTCATCAGCACAGCACAAGCAGAATGTTTGACTAAGCATTAGAAACACAGGGCTGTTATACCCAGTTGATGTCCATTATCATTAGAGTCACTGCAAAAATATCCCAAACAACAAACTAAAACAATGAGTGAGAAGGTCACTGAAAAACCAATCAGTACAAACAAAACCGAAAACTGCAGCTAATGCTAAAACTACCACTGAGTGATCTCCCAAACCTCTTGTATTAGAGGCACATGGGATATATGCAAATGAACCTTATGAACATCAGGTGTTTCAGACCATTGCCAATTCTGAATGCCCATGACTTGTTTCGTCATTTTAATAGACAATTTCAGGCCAATAAAGCCAAACCCCATTAGCTGTGGATATGCATATTTCGGCCTTGTTATGACCTCATCAGCACAGCACAAGCAGAGTGTTTGACTAAGCATTAGAAACACAGGGCTGTTATACCCAGTTAATGTCCATTATGATTAGGGTCACTGTAAAAATATCCCAAACAACAAACTAAAACAATGAGCGAGAAGGTCACTGAAAACTAACCCGTAAAAACAAAAATGTAAACTCCAGCTAAAGCTAGAACTTCCGCTGAGTGACCTCCCAAACCTATTGTATCAGAGGCACAAATTAACCTTTGAACATCAGGTGTTACAGAAAACTGGGTGGCCCATAGTGGTGCAGCGGTTAGTGTTGCCACCTCACAGCAAGAGGTTCTCCAGTTAAAACCTTGGCTGGGGTGCCTTCTGTGCGGAGTCTGCTTGTCATTCCTTTGGTTGCATGGCTTTCCTCCGGGTGCTCTGGTTTCCTCCCACATCCCAAAGACATGCTGTAGGTGGATTGGACACGCTAAATTGGCCCTAGGTGTGAGTGCATTTGTGTGTGTGCCTTCTGTGGAAGGTTGGGTGCTGGGCTGGCAACTTGACACCATAAAACTCCACTGCCAATTATGAGCGGACCGGTGATCTGCTGTGGCAACCCCTAAATGGGAAAAGCCAAAAGAAGAAGAAGATATCCTTTAGAAAATTCATGCTAATGCAATGACTGTTAATCTAGCACCATTCTAAGTTTCTAAGTGCAATATTTAAAAAGTGTCACTATTTTTGGGCCTTTGTCCAAAGTTAATTGTGGCTTTCTCCTGATTTCCTGCTGTAAGAGCTTGAGAGGTATATAGGGCACTATGGATACACACACACACACACACACACACACATATATATATATATATATATATATATATATATATATATATATATATATATATATATATACACACACACACACACACACACACACACACACACACACACACACACACACACACACACACACACACACACACACACACACACACACACACACACACACACACACACACACACACACACACACAGAGTGAGAGATAGTGTGAGAAATATCAGATTTGAGCTATGATTAACTAAGTGCACATGTATGCACCTTTGTCTTTTTTTACTGTTTGTGCATAGGTAAGCAGTGTGTAAATGCAAGGCACATCCTACATCTAAGTCTTACTATTATGTAACATATACCTGTTACTACAGGTCATGCCTATCTCTACTCGAGGCTGGGATTATTTGATTACGAACAGAAATAATTGAATGTATCCAGTGTCTGTGGTTGGGGATCAGCCATAAATCCTATTTCTGTTTCAATGTTTCTGCACTGTTTCATTCCATGCAAACCAGCTAAGTCTTATCAAAAAGGTTTTAAACATGCGGTGCATCATGCAAATGTTGAATTAAGACAACACAAAGTCAATAACAGTATTGGACACAGAGTGCCAGTCTGTATAACACCATGTATGCTTTATTGAATTTGCACCTGTATTTATAGTATATTGTGTAAATAAAGGCATGGCCCATGTAAAACTCTACTGCCAATCATTAGCTGACCGAGGAGTTCCTGTATATACCCCAACCGAAAAAAGCCGAAAGACCACACAAACACACGCTTATAAACTCTCAAGGCATGCAAGTAGAAAGTAGACTACTGCTGAAAAAGGAAACTTAGATTGTAACAATAACAATAGGAGCATCTAGCACAGGAAAAATATTTTTTTTTCAAATGTAGTTACACATGTTATGAGTACAAGTAACTGCAAATAAATCACAGGTAGAGACAATTCTGTGTGTATACTGTTTTTACTGAGAAGAGTGCTCCTAGCAAATATATAAGACTAAAGCAACACTTATTTTATGAACTTCAGTTATATCCTGAATTAGGAGTAGGATCGTTTCCTCTCATGATATGTAATAAACTTAAATATTTAGAGAAATTAGGAATGATCAAACTTGGGCCTCATGTCACATACATTCCTCTGGATTCACTATGCCCTACACGGCGTGCAGGATCAGTGCAGGAGCTTGAGCAGGCAATATGTCTGCCGTGCAATCCAGGAACAGCCTGTAGGGGCGTGCACAAGAGCTCCTGCACTAATCCTGCATTGACAAAGCCCTTTTATGCAAATCACCCCATTTGCAGGAGAAATCCATGCAAATGAGGTGATATTGCAATCCAGGAAGCTTGCGGCCATTCGTGCAGGACTAGTGCAATCAGCAGAAATGTACTCAGTTAGTAACAGAGTACATTTCTGCAAAATCCAAAATGGAGCTATGACAGCTCTAAATAAAGGCTGCATATCATGTATTAAGCATGGCAATGGCCAAGTATAAGGACGCTGGCATTGCAAACAATACAAAAAATAAAAAAATCAACTTTTTTTTTAGCTGATCTCGGCTGTTTAAGCATAGGGCAGTGCAAATGGGATTGGGGGGAAAATAAGAAAATAAAAATAAAATAAGCATTCCAACTAAAATCAGTGTTCTGCCATGCAAGTCAATGGCAGGCAGTAGACAACCTGGCCAGTGAGTAGTGGCTGTTAAGTGGGGAGGCTCAGTGTGAGACATGTAACTATGCATTAGCAGGCAATCCTATGCAAATGAGGGGAAGGATAGTGAATCACAGATTTGTCCAGCATGTGAGTCAGGTCCTAACAGTGTAAGAGTAGGAACAGCTTAGTGCAAGCCTAGGAGGTAGGTGACATCATGGGTGTGTGTGTGTTACACATACTGTAAATGGATTGGAGCCCTGTGGCTCGGGTCTGCTCCTAGCTTAGCACAGCTAAGCTAGGGGCTGTGTCTAAACCTGCACTCTTTACAAAGCCTAAGCGGGTGTGCATGCTGTGCACCAGGTTTTACAGGATAAAAACAGAAGTTAAAGAGGAAATAGCAGCGATGTGTACATTTGAGCACTATGTTTGCACAGCACACCCCCCCCCCCCACGGCTTAAACAGGAAGGCAATGGGAAGGGAAAGCAGCAGTAGGAAGGTAATCAAGGAGAACTAGCATAGCTACCAGGTGAAATGTATCAGAACCAGCAAATTACACAGGCAGCAGACCAGCCCAGCCCAGGACACTACTATAAACTATGCAAACACCTACCCTTCTGGTCTTTCCCACACTTTACACCACCGGTGTAAATAAGCTGGGAACTTTTAACACTCACAATAGCAAAATGTTAGGGGCTGCAATAGCTACCATACAACTTTTGGAAGAGGCTGTGGGTGGTGAGGATGTGAATGCTGCTGAGCAACCCACAGTGAGGAGACCGAGAAGAGTGTACAGACCCAGGGTAAACTACCAAGGGCTACATGAGCTGAAGATAGTGGAGCACTGTAGGGTGGACAGGGACCTTCTACAGCAAACAGTTGAGCTGTGCTGGCCATGCCTGACACACAGAACTAACAGAGAGGATCCCAACCCAGTGGATACTAATGTATGTGTAGGCCTAAGAATAATAGCTACAGGTACCTTCCAAAAGCCAACTGGGGATATGATGGGGATTTCATAGACATCAGCATCCAGAGTACTCTGCCAGTTCCTGGATGCCATGTCAGCACATGTCGGTGAGCATGTATATTTCCCTAACATCCGTGAGGTGTTGGCCAGCAATATGCGTCTCTTCCACCAAACAGCAGAATACCCTGAGGTAGTGGGTGCAATAGACTGCACGCACATATGCATCAAAGCACCATGCGGTGAGTGGGGTAGGGTCTATATCAACCACAAGGGCTTTCCCTCCCTCAACTGGCAGGTGATGTGCGATGCCCAGGGCATAATAATGAACGTGTGTGCTGGCTGCCCTGGAAGCTATCATGATTCCCACATCTGGCATCTTACGCAGCTGTACCAGAGATTTGCCAGTGGGGACATCCCACACAGTCACCTAGTGGGGGGTGACGGATACGTACTGAAGCCGTGGCTGATGACACCTATCAGAAATGCACACACACCAGAACAAGAACTCCATAATGAGGCACACGCACAAACAAGAATCATAATAGAGCATGTGTTTGGGATGCTCAAGTCACAGTTCCGGTGCCAGGACACATCCAGTGGAGTCTTGCAGTACTCACCAGCTACATGTACCCAAACTGTCCTTGTATGTTCTATGGTACACAATATGATCCTGCGGAAACAGCTGCAGCAGGAGCAGCACAGGGCAGGGCCACACAGCCCCCCATCATTGCCAAGGCCTGCACAGGCACAGAGTGACTTGGAGGAGGAACAACTTGAGCCTGCCCCAGTACACAAAAGGAGGCATGCCCAGTATGGCCTGGCCTTGGCAAAGAGGCAATGCATAGCACATAGACTGACATGGGAGGGACCCAGGGAATAACACCTTTCTCTGACTCTCACATATAGTAAAAGGAATGCCAAACATTACACTACCTGTGCCTAACCATGTGTAGGGAGTGTACTATGTGCATCCGACATAGGCAGCCCTGCAGTACCACCCTCAATACTGGGACGCCCACAAGGTAAGTGACTCACACATGCCAGTCTGGGGGGGGTCACATACCCAACGACAGTCACAGCCAGCAGGACAGGTGTAGACAAACACAAACAAATGCTGTACTATAACTTCTGAATGAGGCCTATGGATAACCCCCCCACAGGCCTACACAGACAGACTACAGCAGGCTAGGCAGTGGGATATCAGTTCGGAAGGCTAGGAAGTCAGAAACTAATATATAGGTAATTAAAAGCTAAGATCTGTGGTACACTGGTATGCCTCTAACCAGCATGATAGGTAAGACTACAGACTGAAATGGAGTACCTGACATACCAGTACAGTCCTAGCAAATGTGTACAAGTGTCAGGTGTGCCCCCCCATCCTACATAGACATATAGTAACAGTCAGGTGTGCCCCACAATCCTGTGAAGAAATGTAGAAATAGTCAGGTGTGCCCTCCCCCCATTCTACATAGAAATAAAGTAACAGTCAGGTGTGCCTCCCCAATCCTACATAGAAATATAGTAACAGTCAGCTGATCCCCCCCCAAAACTGTGTAGAAATGTAGAAACAGTCAGGTGTGTCGTCCCCCCCCCCGCTATGCAGAAATGTAGCAACAGTAAATGCTAAATGATCGATGGATACCCTGCAAAGATAGCATGCTACCTGTCATTGTACAACATAAAGGTCAACACTGCAGTACAAACTACCTGGACTTGATCCACACATGCAATACAGATGGCCATACTGGGCATGCTCACACACTTAGAGAAATGAAGGCAATGTCAGTCAACAACATACTGAAAGGTCATACTGGGCATGCTCTCACTCTTAAACACATGAAGGCCATGTCTGCAAAGACCAGTTGACCAGACATATCTGGCAGTCGCAGTTGTTAGTGCAGACACTTGTCAGTATGTACCACTCATGCCTTGCACGCACAATGGATAGGAATACAGACATATATGTAAGGACAACTCACTATAATAAACCAAAGGTAGATGGACATAGATGTGTGGAAGAGGGTGACTGTGACAAGGAGCCATCCAGGCCTGTCCCACCCAGCATACGGCAAAAGGGTCCCAAACACATGAGGTGCACATGTCACTCACTGCAAATACTAGCCAACAGTATCTGTCAGCCTTACAGACTATGTGGTGCACGTGCCAGCTGTGCAACATGACTGTACAAGGAAGTAGTCATCTAGCAGCTGTATACACATACCTGTGAAATATGACCCTGTGTGTGTCCGCATGTGGTGTGTCAACCCCTAAATGAATGGGTTATGGCAGATGCACACACACTGCCCTCCCCATTGCCCTACAATGACAAGCCTGATGAGGTCATCCAATGTGAAATACACCTATGTGAGAATTGTAACCCAGTAGTCTCCATGGTGCGTCCCATAATTGTGCACTGCTGTAGTGTGTTATGCTACTTAGGTAGGAGTTTGAGCCCCAAGCTTGGCAAATGTGTGTGTGTATGTGCGTGTCTGTCTGACTGTGTAGAGAGCAGTGCTTCTTAGGGTAGTCACACTCCCAACAATTCAAATGCTCAACCTTGGCAAGGCTGCTGCTGTCATCCACCTAGAAATACACCTCTGGGAACGTTGTAGCCCAGTAATCTTTATAGTGTGTCCAGTAACTGCATACTGCTGTTGTGTGATAAAGTAGTTAGGTAGGTGTTCTAATCCTAGACATGGCAAGTGTGTGTGTGTCTGACTCTGTCTGTGTAGAGAGCAATGTTTTTAGGGTACTCACACTGCCTACAAGTCATATACTCAAGTTTAACAAGGCAGCTGATGTCATTCACCTAGAAATACACCTCTGGGAAGGTTGCAGCCTAGTAATCTCTATAGCGCATCCTGTAACTGTGTACTGCTGCTGTGTGATAAAGTAGTTAGGTAGCTGTTTTAATCCAGAAATAGCAAGTGTGTGTGTGTGTGTGCCTGTCTGTGTAAAGTGCAATGCTTTTTAGGGTACTCACACTGCCTACAAGTCATATACTCAGCGTTGGCAAGGCTGCTGATGTCATCCACCTAGAAATACACCTCTGGGAAGATTGTAGCCCAGTCATCTCTATAGTGCATCCTGTAATTGTGTACTGCTGTTGTGTGATAAAGTAGTTAGGTAGCTGTTCTAATCCCAGACATAGCAAGTGTGCATGTGTGTGTCTGACTCTATCTGTATAAAGAACAATGCTTTCTAGGGTACTCACACTGCCTACAAGTCATATGCTTAACTTTGGCAAAGCTGCTAATGTTATCCACCTAGAAATACACCTCTGGGAAGGTTGTAGCCCAGTAATCTCTATAGCGCATCCTAAAACTGCTTACTGCTGTTGTGTGATAAAGTAGTTAGATAGCTGTTCTAATCCCAAATATAGCAAGTGTGCATCTGTCTGTGTAGAGAGCAATGCCTTTTAGGGTACTCACACTTCCTACAAGTCATATACTCAACCTTGGCAAGGCTGCTGATGTCACCCACCTAGAAATACACCTCTGGAAATGTTGTAGCCCTGTAATTTTTGCAGTGCATGCAATAACTGCATACTTCTGTAGTGTGATTTAGAACTGTGGTAGGGTTCAACCCCCATCCATAGTGGTTGTGTTTGTTTTGTGTGTGTGTCACTGTCTGTGTAGGGAGCAATGCATTTTAAGCTAGTCACACAGTACATGTCAAATGGTCTACTTCGGCAATCCTGCTGATGTCATTCAGTGTGAAATACACCTTTGGGGAAGAAGTACTCTAGTAAGCTCTGTGGCACGTACTATAACTGTGTAATGCTGTAGTGTAATAAACCAGTTAGTTAGGGGTTATATTCCCAGATATGACAGGTGTGTGTGTAACTCATATCCTGTGTGGAGGTGGGTGTGAGTGTGTGACAGCTGTGGCCAATGGGGAGCGGAGTTTGCATATTTCTTACATGGTGGCCGTACTATATATCAAAATGTCCCCCATACAGGGATAACAGATGTGAAATAGCTGCGAGGCTGGGGTGCAAAGCCATATGCATACATGTGACATCAAGGCCAGGCAATCACATTTTGCAACTCCAGTATGACCCAGCATGCACTCTCAACCCATGTCACAGACACACACACATGCCTAGGCAACAGACAATATGTGGGTAGTACACTGCATATTGGCCACTGATAGTAACTATGGAGTGATAGCAATGGGCTACAGAGGGTATGGCACCCTGTCCATCTGTCTAATATGCACATACAGGCAGGCAGTGCACCTCCCCCATGTTCCCCAATGGACACCTGCAACACCTGCGGTGCCATCACATGTGACCCACAAAGGACATACCATGCCTGACAACATGCCCTGTATTGACAGATGCCACTGACACCAGGGAATGCTGTTAGCATGCTATCAATGTAGGTGCAGGGTAAACCTGCTGCCCATTACCAGTACCCACCACATGGGCAAGACTGGCACATCTGATAATCTGTCTTCACAACGTGGGCCAGACATCCCAGGTACAGTTCCACATGTCGCTGTACATGCATGTGAGATGTGTGCACATCCCAGACACCATCCATGTCATGGACTACGGAATACATACATGGCAAGTGATGCACAGCATTGGTCACACACAATAGTCACCAAGGTGACTGGACGGGGGATACAATACTCACCTGTGTGGGCAAATGCAACAACTACAGCCCTGAACCACAATGCAGACCATTGTCATGTGGCTGATGCCAAGGTATACCCATTGCATAGCCTTGTATAGCCTGCTGGTACAGTCGACCACCACACACCCATGCAGACATGCACCCATGCATGTCAGTACTGACACCCTACATGTTTGGGTGTGTTTTGTATGGTGCGTATGTTCACATCCACACTCAGTACAACCCGCATGGGCATACTGAAGCATGATGTCTGATATCAGAAACCTCCTCATACCCTTTGCCCATACAACCCCCATATGACCTATGTGGTGCATATGATACCTGCACATTGATGTGTTGTGGCAATCCCACTATGGATGAGTTGTACTCCTGGCCCTGCCAAGTGTGTCAATGTGTGTGCATCCTTGTGAGAGTGTGGCTGTGTTGATGCTGGCACCTGTTCATGTGGACAGGCACGTGTATGTCACCTACCATATATCTACCATATCCCTGTTGCAGATGTCACTCACCATCACATATATGTTCTGAGGGCTCCACAACAGGTAATCCATGTGGTGCATCCAATAACAGAATAATAGAACTGTGATAGCACTACATAGTCGTCAGGGGTTTGATACCCTGTGCTGGTAGGTGTGTGACACAAGCATGCTTCAGTTTTACTCTCCCACCCCTCCCTGACATGTCTTTACCTCTGTCTGCCTCTCCTACTCCCTCTCTTGTGGATGTGGAGACCTACACCTGCTTTACTCAGACAGCAGCATGTGTATTTTAAGTAATGTTCATGATCACCTGATGGCTTCTGCATGAATTGCAGCCCTCCCCTAGCTGATTGCATGTGGAACAGCTGTGGTAACATTCCCATAGCCAATTGCATGGAAACACACTCCAATATCTAGGAACATCATATTAGTGTTGGGCCTTTTCATTCACTGTGAGCAGGAAATAGATCTGTTGTTTGGCAAACGGCATCTCAGATGGATTGGAGCTTTACGACTAACAACATACACTGTGGAAACAGGGCAACAGACAGGAAGGGGATGTGCCTGACTACAGACTGTAAGTGCTGCTATACTGCATTTGGAGTAATATTAATTTAACAGTGTATGTGTGAACATGACTGGCCTACATGTCTCAATGTCATGTCAGTTCCATGTTTATGAGGAATCCCCATCTGCAGGGTCATCTGTGGACAGGGCAGTGTGTTGTGCCTTTGGTTTCATGTGTTACCCACTGAGCATCTATCTGTGGACTGCAAAAGGTAGTGTGAGGATTGCAGTCTGAAGATGGTGAAAGCCGTGACAGTTACTGACTTCATATCACTCACAGGACATATGTTGCAACACACCCCGTTACAAAAGTAAATGTATGAGGTTATCACAGCAACATGCCAATATTGGCCCTGTGTATGTACTTCCAGCCACAACTCTGTCAACCTTTGTACATATGTTGTCCATGAAGTGGCACATATGTGCTGTATACCATAATTGGTGTCATCATATCTGATAACAAGCCAGTGATATATCAGACTGCTACACATGTTATGTACAGTAGGGGTTATATTTCATGACATAACCTGGACATTCTGTGGATGTTTGTACAGTACTGAGGTCTGTGTACTCATGGCAAATATCAACAGTGTGTGTATTGTTAATATGTACTTTGACCTATGTAGAGTCTGCTAGTTCGCATCCTATCTGATGTTGCATGCTGTTCCACTGTATGGTACCATATTGGCGTACATGTTTGTAGGGCCATACACACACATGTCACATACCACTGACAGCCATCTGACCAAACTGTGTAGCAGCCCAGTATATGTAGGGTCAGTCTGTGAGTGGCACATATGAGGATGGTGTCGAACAGATAGTCCATATACTGTAATATTATGCTAGCTTAACATATGTGGCTGTATTCACATTGGTTGCTATATGACATGGCATATGGAATTGTAATAGTACACAATTAAAGGTTTTTCATTTCTACAAACCTGTGTGTGGTGTTTTATCTATGACCTCTCTGAGGGTATATGTTGCAGGCAACGATTGTCATTTGTATGGGTGGCACATACAGTGTCCAGTTTTCAGGTGTTAACTGTAGGCACAGTAGCTATTCCATATTGTATGCACCTACTACAGATGTGTCTTACTGTACATATATCTGCATGCGTATGTGTAGTCACATGTAGATATATATATATATATATATATATATATATATATATATATATATATATATATATATATATTCTACCTGCTGGCGTCGACAGCGCAGAAGAGACGGATTACAACACCAACGCCGAGGATGCCGGCATGGGGAAAGGTTGGGTGAGTAGAGGTAGTGACGGACGTTAGGTGTGTGTGCGGTAAGTGTGGTAAGTGAGTAGGGGTGTGGAAACAGATTAGGGTTAGAGGAGAGTGGGTTAGTATTAGGCGAAGTAGGGGGATAGGTAGGGTTAGGTTAGGGGGGTTAGTTAGGAGTTAGGTAGTGGTTTAGAGTTAGGGTTAGGAAAGGCGAGGGGTTGTGGTTAAGTAGGTTAGGGTTAAGAGTAGGTAGAGTGTGGTGATGTAGTGACGCCTTAGGGTTAGGGTAAGGGGTTAGTGTGGGCTCTGCATCTGCATATTTGTGTCTGTGTATCTGTATCCTGGGGATGTTGATGGCTTCCACATTTTACATTTCCTAATGGAGGCAGACTGTACTGCATGATATGTTACCAGTACCAGCCTGACATCATGAAGGTGGGATGTAGTGCTGTTAACATCTTGTGCCCGTGTTGTGTCAGGTCCTGGTTATGGGATCGGCAACACTTGGTAGTGTATTGCAGGGTGGATGTGTTTGGCTGAGGGGGGTGCCTATTCATACAAGACATATAATGTGTGTGGCTTCTCAACCCCATTAAAAGTGCATGTGGAAATATGTGTTTATGTTAATCTGCCATTGCTATCTACAGATGTATGGCCATATATACCTATATAGATATATGATCTGCTTATATAAATATATATATATATATATATATATATATATATATATATATATATATATATATAAAAACTATGTCCGTATATACCTACATAGATATATATATGCGTACACATATGTAACTTGCTGTGTATACGTAGACATATAGGTGTAGACCCATATATGTGTCAATGTAGGCATTTGCATGTATATATGTTAATATATATTAATATATATGTATATAGTTTTAGAAATATATATATATATATATATATATATATATATATATATATATATATACATACCTACATATATAGATATGTTGTATCTGTTTAGCTATTAATATATTTACGCAGACATACATCTAGATGTATGCCTAGCAGCCTACTATATTATATATATATTATTATGTAGTATGTGGCCATGTGAACTCAGCACCACCAGGTATTATGTGTCAGGCAGAGTGGTGTGTGTGCGTGCATACACTGTGTGGACATATGTACTCCAGTATTGTCATGATATACCCATGTACATGGCTATTAACATCCACATTGGTAGGCATGGTCCACATGCCTCACATGAAGGGGACATGTGTACACATCTGGACTGACCACAGAGTGCCAGACTGTCCACATATATTGGTCATATCCCTGCTGTAGTCCACAGGATCATTACTGTGCTAGCAGTGGTACTGTACTATGATGTCCTTAGGATGTCTTTCTGTAGCCAGTGGTGCACATGTCGAGCCTGATCTGCAGGGCATGGAATGCATTACAATAGGACATATAAACAAAGACATTGGCAAGTCTCAAACACTGGAACTCACCCAGTTTGACCTTGTGAAGGGCCAGTCATGCCTCATGAACCTGATTGACTTTATTGAATCAGTCTCCAGAGATGTGGAAGAGAGTAAGGTGGTCCACCCAGCCTATCTGGACCTTGCCAAGGCCTTTGGCACCATCTTCCACTCTGGAAACATAGATAAACGTACTAAGCTGGCCATACATTTCCACGTCACATGAAGGGGTGTCAACTGGCTTACTGACAGAACACACACTGTAAAAGTAGCAGACTCCAATACCAGCTACAAACAAGTGACTAGTGGAGTACCTCAGTGTTCCGTCCTGGGACCGCTCATGTTTGGTATTTACTTCTCTAAAGTACATGCAAATACTAAGGGACCCTGTCTAACAAAGTTCACAGATGACTGCAAACCGGGAGCCACTGTTGAATCCCCAAACGATATGGGTATTCTACTAAAGGGCATTACAGACATAGGTGCTTGGTGCTAGAGCCATGGGCTCAAGCTTAATGGCCAGAATTGTGTTGTTATCCCCTTTGGGAAATACCCTGTACCCATGAATTACCACATAGGCGGCAGTACACTAAACACCAAAGGTGTAATGACAGACTTAGGGACACAGGTGGACAGTGGTTTCAAATTCAATAACCACATTGCCACAACAGTGAGGGGATCCTTCTATGTGGTGCACCTCATCACTAATGGCTTATCATCCTTGAAAACAGAGGTAGTTGTCCCACTGTACTCATCCCTCATTACCCACATTATAGAGTACAATGCCCCATTTGGTATGTATCTCACATGACATCTGCAATAGCTGCAAAGGCCACAGTAATACATCACTGATAGTATCACAGGTCTAAAGCACATGCCCTACGCTGACCGTCTCAATAACCTCCAGCTATACTCTGTGGCTCATGGTATACTCAGAGACAATCTCTGTATAACATACAAGGTCATGTCAAATATTGACATCTGTAATAGGTGTATGTAATGCCATGTACAATACATGCATCTATGTGCTGTCATTACAGAAGCAAGGGGTGTGAGTGTCATGTCTGGGACACACAAGTATATGAGACCAGTAACCCAGGGTACAGGCTGTCACACTGGCATTTAATGTAACATGGCAGTACTACTTTTGACAGTCCCATCCCAGGCAAGGGTAGAGTGCCAAAAGTACTACCGACAACAAATACACCTGCAGGCATGGCTGGACTCTGAGGCCTCAGTGTCCTGTTCCTATGTGGGCTGTGTCACTGTGTATATCCCCTACTGGATAATGATCAGACATGTTGAATGCCACTGTAGAGTACTGTTTGTACAGGACATGTTAGTGAGGGCATACATTTACTACTAGCATACATCTTGTCAAACATCCATCTGTCGACACATTCATCCTACTGCATAGCTACTTGCCAAAGTTATGCCTGTGAGTCCTTCTACAGATGTGTAGATGGCAGGTATCCAGCTGGGATACATACAGACAACCTATGCTTGACTGACACTGACATGTCTGCCCAGCTGTGTACTTACTTGCACATATCGGAGACAACAACCTGTACGGACCACCTGCCACAGGTACCTACACTACACTACCACAGTCAACAGAACATGCTTGGGTACAGGTCTCCAACACAGGCACTAAGCATGTGTTGTAATATATGTTGCATACATTCCAACTGGATCACCTCAGTGGCCATGTACAGAAGGCACCCAGAGGATTGGCTGATGCATGTCACTCTCTCCCTGATGGTCACCAAAGTGGTGTCTGTTGATAGATTGCCTGCTGGCACATGGCAGGTAGCATGATACCAATGTACACACAACCCATACACAACCCATCTCCCCATGGACAATAGCCATGGACAATAGCCATGGACACAGCTATGACCACCTACAGCAATGCACCACAGTACTGACACATGTGTTAGTGTGCATTACTGAGGATAGCAGTGTCTGTGTGTTAGTACACCTGTAGGTAGGAACTCCATGATGGCCTTCACAACCACCTCAACACCCATTGCCTTAGTTAGATGTTGCTGCCACTGTGTTGGACATGACATGTACCTTATTACCCTCCTCACCCTAACGGCTACATGAGCCATGCATTACCAGCACAACAGTGTTGTACAAATGGGTCAATAGGCATGCAAAACCCATTGAGGTCTGGCAAGTGTGTGTATGTGTGCATGTCTGTATATCTGTAGGGTACACCATTCTGAGGCCATATATGCCTATTACACTACACATTGCCACACAGTAGTACAGATAGTGTTGTCGCACCCCATAGGTGAGGCATGGCAATGCAACACACTACTATGCCTGTGGCATGTGCATTAGATGAATATCCCTGTAGTACCACTGTTGTGTTATACACTGGGTTGTATTGCAGTCATGAGCAATGTGTGATAGTCGGTATGTCAGAGTATCATCATGGGTTCCAGTGCATACAATAACCACTGGGGGATGTGGTTATTGCCAATACACCATGGTACACCCGGTATATATCCCATGTACCACTTTATGGTGACCAGTCACCCTGCTAGACAGGGTCCAAGGAAGAAATAGTCAGGGAATTGTTATGGCTAGGCTTGTATAGGTCCTAGGGGTGATAGCCTTGTACCAAGCTATGAACTTATGAAACTATGAACCACTGTCACTATCAACCATACAGGTAATTGAAACCACAATACAGCCCAGTTACACATGCACTGTGTGCAGCCTACCTATGACACATTGGACACATGGTCTAGTTAGTTAGCACCAATAGGCCCATGTCTCTCAGATGTGTGTCTTCCTGTCATGTGTCCGTTAATGTGTGTATGATGGTAAGTCACACTATGTATTATCCATATATGACCATTACATCCACCTTTATCCTACTGTACATGTCTGTGTATGTTCTGCATGTAACATGTAACCTGGTACACACCTCACCATAAATGTTGTGTGGTGTGTGCAATGAAAGCCACACCATTCAGTAGCACTACATACCTCGGTAGGGGTCTAGTCACAGTGTTGCCATGTAAGAGTGTGCGGATATGTGGATGGATCTACATACGGTAACAGATTATACATGTCCCAGAGGGTCACCTGTCTATGTGGCACAGGCAATAACTGTTAGTCCTGTGACATGTGTGCAACTGTACTCTGGATAAGTCACAGCCATGGTGTCACCATAGTGCCATAACCCTTGTGGAATATAACTGCAGACCATCCTCCTGCTGACACATGTACACCTACAACACAAATGGATAACATTATGGAGATCACAATCACCCAGTGTTACTAACATCTGACATGAGTCATAGCTGGATGGCTACACTACCTGACATGTATGCATTACACATTACTACTGACAACATGTTACACTGCAGTACATTGCTGCACTATATTATATTCACCGTGTGCATTAGAACCATATTAGCTTGTCCCTGCATCAATGTTATGGATGACTGGGATGTGGCACAGGTATCAGCATATGCACAGGGTGTGTTGCTGGTTTGCCAGAGGCTGAGAGTGGTCCATACATTTGACACCATGTGTGTGTGGGTAAGGGGTTTAATTATTTGGATGGGGTGTGGTGATGTGGTACATGTTGGTATGGGGTTCCTCTACATGTGTTTGTATATTGTGCATGTATGCATGCACACAGTTCTGCCATATGGCTGCCCATACAGGTGTTTTTGGACAGTTGAAGACCATACCTGGCAGGGTGTGCAGTTCACCGGCTTCGGCCATAATCATGCTGACTGTGCCTGCCAGGGGTTCCACAGGCATGTGCAGATACAGGCCTTGAGGTGCTGCTCTCCCCTGATGATGACAGATGTCTGATGGAACCATGTCCCACCTGGGACTGGCCAGGGCCACATGCATGAGGTCTGCTTTGGTGTGGTGTGGACAACACCCCCAGTGATGTGCTGGGGCTACTACTTCCAGTACAGGAGTGGCTTGGTGTCCTAGCATGTCCACCTCGATTGCCAGATGTTGTTGTTTCTGGCCTACATCAACATGGCCATTGCACCACTTCTACCAGGTGTTCAAGCACAGACATACCATGGTCAAGGAGGCCCACCATCTCACCCCACCATCTATCAAGATCTTGTTCTGTTCACAGAGGGCAGCAGCAAGTTCACAGATGTTGTCACTTACAGATGAGTAGGCAGCCCTCTGCAGCCTCTGGCCCTGTCTGTTGTACTTTTCTATATGTGCCTGTGCCTCCATGACAGCCTGGAATATGCACCTGGTGATATCAGTTGTGGCACCTCTGCCAGGGGTAGGATGACCAGCATCCCTACCACAAGCACCCTGGAGCATTCACCTATGTGGTGGACTGCCGGACATCTGGCTATGCCTGCTGTAGACAGACACAGCTAGCATGGTCACCACACTACCCTGTGCACTGCCACTAACTGCCAACTGTCCCTCAGCTATGGCCACTGGTGATGGAGTATGTATAGGCACTGAAACTGTTTGTGGGGGTGGGGTGGCTAAGAGAAGGATGTCAAGTATTGGCACTGTGTCAACCCCTGACAGACCTACCTGTGCCTCAATCATGGTCTCATCATCGTCAGTGTCTGCGTGTACACCAACATCAGGTTGCCTGCAGGAGGGACCCTAACGCACCTTGCCACCTGTGGGGGATAAAATGAAATGCACTTTAAGACCTGCCCAGCATTATACATAACAATACACACACACACACACACACACACACACACACACACACACACACACACACACACAAACACACACACACACACTCCACCAGACAGTCCCACGTTTATTCTCTTAAGTTGTCCATTATACATCACTCCTGATGACATAGACTCATTAGTGTCACTCATTAATGTCTCATTCCTCTAAATGCCTACGAAAGTGACAACAACACAAGACCTGTTACTCCATTAACTCCATGACCTGAGTGTAGTACTGTTTAAATGGCCTCACTGCTGTCATTCAGTGATCACCCTGTGTATGTTGGGACTTTGTGAGCTTGGTCCCTATATGTGAGGGGCTGATACATTCCCTCCATAATGGCACACACTGTAGTGTCATGTGTAAGGATTGCCCAGTGCATGCCTGACATGCTGCTCAATCAACCTATCATGTGTCAATTGTGATATATGTATACACTCCCTGCTGTTGTCTAGTAATTTCCCAATGCATCTGTAGTGCTGCCTACATGAGTTGTCATTCACCTCTCTGCTGTATGCGATAATGAGGGTATACAAGATATCTACATTCCATCCCAATGCATGTTCCATGCTACATACCTTATTAGAACATCAGCTGTCCTGTGATTACAAATCAGACAAGTATTCCTGTTGTGTCTTGTGTCAGTCCATGTCCATGTACTGCACCATCACAAAGGGAAGTACTGCCATATCATAAACTCCACAGTCACACGTGTGCATACATGGACACCCACACAACCACACACATGCACACACATGCAGCATCCTCCCTCCTCTACACCACATTGAACCTACAGAAGACATGAACACCCACCCACACAGTGACACACACAGACACACATACTAGTGAGGTTGCACAGTAATAGTGCACACAGTCCTCCCATTACCCATCTGTCAACATGCATAACATATGGTACACGACAGCATGCAGTGCAGCCATAGTCAATCCATGCTAGTAACACTATACATGTGTCTGAGGCATAGCCTGTCTTAGTAGGGGATACCCCTTCCCCTGGGGAACACTGCACCCATGTACACAGTTTTGCTCTGCACCTGTTATGCACCCTGCCATGTACTGTGCACCACAAATCTCAGGTGTACATCCCATTGCTGAATGTGTAGTACTGTGTCAGTTATATCAGCTGTAATGCTCACAGACCCTATGTTTCCCAGCAAAACATACTTGGGTTGATGTGTGTTCAGATGTCAGTTGTGAATACTTGATGTGTGGTTTACAGCTCTCAGCATTAGCAGACCATGTATGAACATTCAAATAGTATTACACTGGCAACTGCCAGCTCATACCATGGTTATGGGGAGTCTACACACTGTTATTGATGTGATGCACCATTCCTTGATCTGCCATGGGACAACATTGCTACATATATTAATTAGCAGTACATGTGCCTGATATGTGCCATATGTCCTGTACATCCGCATGCAGTGTCTAGTGAAGGTGTTAGGTGTGCGGATGCTACCTGCATTGCATACAGTCGTGTTTGTGCCTATGTGTGCACATGATTATCATGAAGTTTTGTTCCACCCATTATGTGTACTACAGCAGTCACTATTCATGTCAGGTCAGTCTGCCCTACACATGTTCCCCAACTCTGCATGATTGCAAGGTCTACTCTTATGCACATCCCTTGGTTTTCACATACTGCTATCACTATTTCTGTGGGTGTAGTTATGTCTGCCACAGTTACTGACCCAGTCTGTGTACAGATACAGCCATTCTTACCATCCTTATGGCTCCCTGCTGCAGTGCACTGGTGTGTCATGCTGGCACCCCCTCCCAACCTTCAGGCTTTTTGCAGATGCTTGACACGTATGAGCTACACATGTTTGTCAGTTTGCAGTGTCCCATACACTGAACAGCATGTGTTACAGCCACATTCCAGATAATAATGTGAACCACACTAATGCATTATGCCATAGTGTACATCTGTAAAAGTTGCCATTGTAATACTGGTATATAAACTGTTGGTGCACTGTACAGGGGTGATGTTTCACATGTGTTCCTACTGTAGTCTGTGTGTGCCACCATTATGTTAATCCCTGTGGACAGCTTTCACAATGACAGGATGTTACTTATCCAGCAGGCGTCTGCCATACCTTTCCAATACCCCAACATGGTCACCACTGTGATGCAGTGCATGTAATAGCAACAATACTTGAACATGTACAGCATGTATTAAAGGTAGATGTGTTAGATGTGTGCATGGCATATACCATAGCCAGTACATGCCCAGTGTATTGGCAAGCATCAACATACCCCATACTCACCAGCTACAGGCTGCTGCCATTGTGGTATACCGGAGGGACCTGCATAAGAGTGTGAGAGATGCAATGTTAGTGGCCACAGCTGTGGCATTGCTACAGGGTGGGTGCAGCATTACAGTATAGGAACAGTACAAGTCTACAATACTAGCACTTATGCACATCTGCTTATTACTATTTTGCATCAATAAACAATAGTTATGACATATCAGATATGCATGCTTT